>NC_087185.1:11476663-11486663 GCF_035594125.1 Scylla paramamosain
CCTTGCAAGCAGAGGCTGGTCGAACACTGCCAGCCGTGAATTTCTTAGTATTGATACCACAGTCGACAAGAACAGTTTTAATCCACCTTGCCACTGTATCTTTGGAAACACTTTTATGTGGCTTCACCACACTGATGAGGAGTTTCCCATTATCCTTCCCAAATTCCTTTCTCAGATTCTCCGTTCTGTTAATATATTCCTTCAAGGTTTAGTGAAAAGACGAGGACCTGCAGAAGCACCATTAGGAAGGCAAGTGAATTGGTATATCTTCCCTGCCCATTTAAAACAAAGGTATTTTTGCTGCTCCTCTGCAATTTTGACTGAATAATAAGCATGCTTCAGATCCACCGAAGCCATGAATGCGCCTGAACTGATTAGCCTAATTGCCTGCTCAAAATTTTCCATTTTGAAATGGATGTAATTCATGAATGTGTTGAGTTTCTTCAAATTAAGCACCAACCTGTAGCCACCCTCTTTTTTCTCTCTCAAGAAAACTGGTGAAATAATCTGGCCCACCTGTCTGTGAGTCTCTTTGATAACCTTCTGGCTCAACAATTTATCTATTTCATTAGTCATAATAACTTTCTCCTCATCACTAAATTTGTATTCCACTTCCTCAGAAAATAAATGAGTAATGTTCTGTTCATCAATCTCAAGATGGCAATGTTTAACAATGTCCAAAATGAAAGGATCACAGGTAAGTTTGCACCATTCACCAATAAACTTATGAAGCTGACCCGCTTCAAAGTCATTCCTTACCCGAATTACTGCCAGGGATTGTAGTGTCCCCGGCCCCTTGGGCCTATTCATATTCAGTTTAAAGTTTGCATGCCCTAACAACCCCAAGGCACCATTAAGCATAGCCAATAACCTGATTCTGACCAATGACCTGATAACCAATGACCAATAACCTGATTCTGCTCCTCATTGGCAAACTTGTCCAGAACAGTAAGTGATTTAACCATAATAGTGGCAGCCTTAGTTATATCCTTACCAATTTCCTTCAGTCGGAAATCAGCTTTCTTTGCCTCAGTGGGTAGGGCATCCAGCACTTGTGAGTTGCACTCGACTGGGATAAGTGCCTTACAGTTTCTAGGACGTTTAGAAGCCTCATCTGCCAAAATCTCCTTATGGTCTTCCTCTTTCAAACCATGAGAAAACCAGTGATTCACCATTGCAGCAATCGGTTCTTCAATAGCTTCAGAACAGTCATCCATAGGCACATAGGCCTTAGCTGCTTGTAACAGAATACTGCCCGAAGGAGCTTCATCTTCGATCTCACCTTCTTCAGCACTCATTTCTTGTGACCTAAAGCCAGAAAATGCACCAGAGGAAGAAGGGGGAGGGGAGGCAGAAATCTCATGAGTACCCCCTAAGTCCTGTGCTGGCCCAGATCTGATGCCTGATGTGCCAGGCTCAGAACCAACACTTGCCCTGGCACCTCTGTCACTCTTAAGTTTATTCACACCCTCCTGAAGTGCAGCCCAAGCCTCCAAAAACTTGGATAACGTAGTATTGTTAACATCTCCAGACTGGCTAGCTGGTGGTCGGGCGTCCATCTTAGACACACGATCACTTGCAACTTCATCCTCCCTAGCAGAGGCCCCAGACCATTGGATATTCTTCCTCTTTTTATGCCTAGTGGACGAATAGAGTCGGCTTCCACAAGAATGTGAAGAACCGCTTCTTGGAGGTGTAGAATCCCCCGAGGAAGACATATTGATGAACCAAACTCCTTCACAACAGTACACTCTGTCACCTGTCCCGCTCCTTAGAGATAACGGGAAAAAACACAGACAAAATAATCTTAGTTCAGCCCGCTCTTAATACAGATAACGGGATATAATCAAATCGAACCTTAAAACCTGCACCACGGGCCAGCAATCACAAAGAAATAATCGCGCCATGGCCGCTTGTTTACATTCACCCGCTCCCAAATGTAGATAACGGGGAAAAACACCCGAGACAAAGGCACAGTATAACACCCACAACACACTAGTAAAAAACAATAGACAATGAATAAATGAGAACCTGCTCCAAGTTTGAATAACAGGTAACACGTGTGCATAACCTCACCTTGTTCAACACCGTGTCCTCCCGCTCCTCATGGATAACAGGAAAGGAACACCAGGCACTCTTCCCGCTCCAACAGGATCACGGGGTAATAAAGTAAGGTAAAACAAAGTGAGTAAGGTGTAAAATAAGTGCCAACCCGCTCTGAAATTCAGATAACGGGTAACTAATGCCAAAATGGCAAACCGCCGCAGTAAGACAAACACATCTTGCCTGTACCGAGAACAAAGCGTCACTGTCGGTACCTTGATCTTAGTGTATCTCATGTGGAGCCTCTCCAGCAATAGCGGTGGGTTGCTGAAGTAAAATTGTAGTATTAGGGACATAATCAATATCAACAGTTATAAATAGTAGTAGTGATAGTGGTGGCAATAATAGTAGTAGTAGTAGTAGTAGTAGTAGTAGTAGTAGTAGTAGTAGTAGTAGTAGTAGTAGTAGTAGTGGTAGTAGTAGTAGTAGTAGTAGTAGTAGTAGTAGTAGTAGTAAGAGGATTAGTAGTATAAGGAACAGTAGTAGTAGTAGTAGTAAGAGGATTAGTAGTATAAGGAACAGTAGTAGTAGTCGTGCAAGTTAATGTATTAACAATATTAGCTATAGTAATTATAGTAGTAGTTGTAGTAGCAGGAGTAATAGCGGTAGTAGTGGTGTTAACAGTATAATGTAGTAATAATAACGGTAGCGGTAGTAGCAGTAGCAAGTAGTAGTAGTGGTGGTATTAATAACAATGGTGGTAGTAGTATTAGTGATAGTAGTAGTAGTAGTAGTAGTAGTAGTAGTAGTAGTAGTAGTAGTAGTAGTAGTAGCAGTAGTAGTAGTAGTAGTTGTAGTAGTAGTAGTAGTAGTAGTAGTAGTAGTAGTAGTAGTAGTAGTTGAGAGAGAGAGAGAGAGAGAGAGAGAGAGAGAGAGAGAGAGAGAGAGAGAGAGAGAGAGAGAGAGAGAGAGAGAGGCAGTCTGAAGACAGTCAGCCAGAGGAGTTGATGAGATGAAATGCTTTTGATTCCACCCTATCCAGCTGAGTAGAGTAGCCCCATACATGTAAGGCATACACCATACATGGATGGATAAAGCCCCTGTACAGAGATAGCAGCAGGTGAGGAAAACTGGTGGAGACAACTTGGAGTGCTTAACTGTTTTAGCTAGAGATGAGATGCGAAGTTTCCAGTTTAGATTACTAGTAAAGGACAGACCAAGGATGTTCAGTGTAATAGAGGGGACAGTTGAGGGTCACTGAAGAGAAAAGGATAGTTGTCTAGAAGGTTGTTTATTTGTTAGATGTAGAACTTGGATTCATGAGGCACTAAACAATACTTAATTTTGCTCTCTCCCAATCACATGTTTTAGAAAGGTCAGAAATCAGGCATTCTGTGGCTTCTCTTAGTGAACTGTTACATTCCTGAATGCTTGGACATCTACAAAAAAATGTAGAAAGATGCAGAAAGATGCAGAGTGATATCATCAGGATAAGAGTGAACATGACAACGAGTTTTGGTTAGAAAATCATTGATGAATACCAGAAAGAGTGGGTGACAGGACAGATCCCTGAGAGGAGAAGAATGGTGACCAGTTAGAAGATTATTGATGAACACCAGAAAGAGTGGGTGACAGGACAGATCCCTGAGAGAAGAAGAATGGTGACCAGTTAGAAGATTATTGATGAACACCAGAAAGAGTGGGTGACAGGACAGATCCCTGAGAGAAGAATGGTGACCAGTTAGAAGATTATTGATGAATACCAGAGAGAGTGGGTGACAGGACAGATCCCCAAGGAACATGACTTAGGAGAAGAATGGTGACTGTCTGTCACTGGAGCAATAGAACAGTTAGAAAAGAAACTTGAGGTTAAGTTACAGAGAAGGATAGGAGAGTGCAAAGAAGAGTTGGATGATGGTGTTTACAGGGCACAGCACAGACCTAGGTAATTGCAGTACACATTACATACCTGGGGACTTTTACAATACCTGAAATGCATTCCTTACTGACAGTGGTGAGAGGCAGGGAAGTCATATGGTGCGATCCTTTACAAAGGAGCACATCAAGGGGAGTGATATGGTGTGACCCTTCACAAAGGAGCACCTCAGGCCTCACACCAGCATGGTCTGTGGCTGGGGGAATGTCCTCTCCAGGCTCCAGATGCCATGGATTCTGGAAAGACAGAGACAGCAGAAGCACTCCCTGCAGCTGATAGCAGCAGCATTTGGCCATAAAGTTGTGCATGCTCCTGTGCAGTACTGAGGGATTTACAAGGTTTAAGGTGAATTATGCAGTTTTATTTTGAAGGAGTTTTCCATTTGTGGTGATTTGTACAGAGTTATCTAAGATGCTGGGTATGTCATAAGGCCCAAGCCAGTCCTCCTCAAGCCAGGAACCTTTCCTTCCCTGCTTTTTATTATTCTTTACAACAACTTTCATTCCAGTCTTAAAGTCAAATGACATGTCCTTTAGCTTTCCTCATTTCATATTTCTTTTGTTCAGCTTGTGCTTTAGCAATATGACTGTCAACTTTTCTTTTATGGCTGTCAAGTGACTCTTTCTTGACTCCACTGACTCATCTGAGGGGCTCAAATTTGGGAATTCTAAAATATCAACTTTTTTGTGAAGATAATTTTGGTGCAGTTCAACAGTGTTGGCTGTCTACCAAACATCAACAAAGAGGGAGAACACTTTGTTGAAGCTTACACTGATGTTGATATACCAAACAGAGCAGCCTGTGAGTGTCTGTCCCAGTCATCCTGATTCTCATTTACCAATTTAGTTAAAGTGCCCTTCAGCGTCTGGTTGGTCCTCTCATCCTGACCATTAGTTTGGGGGTGGCAAGCAAGTGTTACAATGGAAAATGGAAAAGAGTGTCATTTAATGTATTACAGAATTCCTTTCCCTGATCAGTTAAGGTTTTCCCTGGGGGACCAAAACAGTGGAAAATACTCTGCAATACATCACATACCAGATCAGCACATTTTGAAGGCAGTGGAAATGCCTCTATAAATTTGGAGCATAAGTCTGTTAAAATAAAGATGTCCTTGTTGCCAGACTGAGTTTCTTTTAGGGCCCCATCAAATCTACATCAACCATCTGCCAAGGGCCTTCACTCTTAATAGGATACAGGACTGGTGCTACAGTTTTCATCTTTTCAGATCTCTGACATCAGTCACACTCACTTGTCCAATTCACTACATCTTTCTTAATGCCTATGCAATAAAATCTCTCTGTAGTTTTGGCAATAGTCTTAGTGATGCCCATGTGAGCTCCTCTACTGGAGTCATGAACATCCTGAAATACTTTCCTTTTCTGCTCCCTGGTGAATATGACCACTTTCACCTGAACTGGTCCTCCTTCCTTTGCTGTGCAGGTGTACTGGATTCTGTCTGGGCCACCATCTGCAATTTTTAGTAATCCTAATACCATACAATCACAAAGTGTGCCATGGGAAGGAGGGAGACCAATATAGAATTTTTTTCTTTGATGTAAGAGCCAAGGGCAATAAAGAAAAAAAAAGGCACACTAAGGTGCCAGTTCCTGAAGAAAAGAGCCAAAATGATTTCCAAAATTGAAGGAGTGGCATAAGGCCTCCCTCTTGAAAGGACTGAAGTCATAGGAATGGGAAAACAGAAGTTGGCAGAGAGTTCCAGAGTTTACCAGTGAAAGGGAAGATTAAGAAAATACTGGTTAACTCATGCACTTGGGAGGTGGACTGAATACTAGAAAACCTTATACAATGAGACCACAAGAGGTGGGGAGGCATGCAGTTAGCATGAAAGAAACTAAAGATACCAAGAGATACAACACTGCAGCAAAGAGAGAGAGAGAGAGAGAGAGAGAGAGAGAGAGAGAGAGAGAGAGAGAGAGAGAGAGAGAGAGAGAGAGAGAGAGAGAGAGAGAGAGAGAGAGAGAAAATTTGTTTCAGCTCCCTTACATATTTTCACTGTTGTTCCTGCAGTAAATCTTTCCAAGCTCTCCTTCCATACACACACACATACACACACATTCCTTCCAACATCTGTGCTCCTACATCACAAACTTTAAGAACATAACAAAATGCTTTTCTACCCACTCTGTCACAAGCCTTCTCTAGATGAATGGTACATGTAATATTTATGTTTACCTTAGCATGCCTCTATTATAATTGTGATTGCAAATATATGCTCCACAACACTTTTCTTTCTTGAAACTTCCCTGTTCCCCAACGACCATCACCTCTATCAATAACTTCCATCAATCTCTGAGTCAAGACTCTCCCACAGACTTTTCCTGACACACTAAACAAACTTATCTACCCCCTGTAACCTTTTTGTACATTCCTGCAGCCTTTCCCTTCATATAAACATACAATAACTGCCTCCATCCACTTATCAGGTCCTGCCTCCTTGTTTCCATGCCAATTCACGTAATTCAAATCATCCAGTCTGCTATCACTTCTCCATAGTTATTGCCACACTTCATCACAACTATTGTTTTCTTCATCTCCCTAACAATTTCTCTCATTCTCTACCTGCTTCTATACACATGCTAATTAGTATTGCTTCTCCTGTCATCTTATTCATTTGACAGTCAAAGTCTTCTCCAAGAAACTTGCACTTCTTTCTTGCTGCTTACAAGAACTTTATACTCTCTCTCTACTCACACAATCCCATGCTCTTCTTCCCCTCTCTTTTATCCCCTCCTTCCAGAACAACTTATTGTCACTGATTTTCTTGCACCCAGCTATCTACCAAACTTCTCACACAATCCCATGCTCTTCTTCCCCCTCTCTTTTGTCCCCTCCTTCCAGAACAACTTATTGTCATTGATTTTCTTGCACCCAGCTATCTACCAAACTTCTCACACAATTCCATGCTCTTCTTCCCCCTCTCTTTCTTCACTTCCTTCCAGAACAACTTATTGTCAGTGATCTCCTTATACTCAGCTTTCTACCAAACTTCTCATCCACTCTCATCTTACTTTTTCTTATGAGTTCCTTCAGTTTCATATTCAAAGACCTACACTCTAATTTCTCATTTTAATTTCCTCTGAGTCATTTCTCTGCACCATTTTCTCATAGGCCCTCTTCTCTTCCACAGCCACCTCCATCTCAGCCATGCACTTTTTTTTTTTAACTTGTATCCCCAAGACTCCTTTGTAATTACCATATCACTGAATACTTTTTAACATCTTTATCCTCTGAGGCCTCCCAAACTATCTCTCACTTCTCTGTCTTTCACATACCTTCTCACATTCCTCTCTACTACACACCTTATTGTCCAACTATTTAAATAACTTTCCCCCAATGTGTGTAACAACGATATATATTTTTTTTTCATCACGGCATTGTGGTCTGACCAGAGTTCCATTTAATTCTGTGGGACACGCCCATCAAACATTCCTTGGCATGCCAACCATTTCCTTAATTCATCTCTCATCCACTGCTAAACACTCAGTCAGACTTTTCTGTTCACCATTTTAATCTCAATATCTCCTCCACGTGAACCTGTGGATCACTATGGTGGAAGGTTTTTTTAGCACACAACCCTCAAATCCATGCATACTTAACTATCCCACCACAAATTTGTTCATTGTAACATGACTCGCTCTCTCTGCTGCACATAAAGGAATTGAATATATGCAGCACTCAATCCCCTATTCATTTACTCACAAACAATATATCAGTATGGCACAATAACGTCAATTTGGGCTTGTTCCTTGACTTACGCAGAGTACGTTGTGTTGAGGACCGGATACATGTCCATTATAGCATAAGTCGCTATGTTTACTGCACTTTCAGTAGCAAGGTATATGAAACATTAAATTTTCCATCTATTTACACACTAACAATATCTCAGTACGCCATAACGCCAAAATGAGCTTCTTTCCCGGTCAGTCATGGCCATCACTATTTAAGGACCAAATATGTGTAATACTTCATATTTGCTTACTTTTCTCTGCACACAATATTTTTTACTGCATATACAACATTGCGATACATACATTGCTAGTAACTGTACACACTAAGCATGCACACCTCCATATTCCCATTGTAAGCCGCCACGCCACACTAAAGTTTTCAGCAAGTCCTGGCGTCGTCTGCTGCCGGGCCGGGGATGCACAGAAGATGCACCTCAACAGAACAGAACAGATAGAAAGTTGGTGAAGGGTAAAGAGTTTGGACAGAAGAAGAGAAAAAGAAGGGAAAATGAAAGACAGTAAGAGAATGAATGTTTGTGGGCAGAACAGATTGTTATTTTTCTTTTGTTGACTAATATTGAGAAGGCGCCAGCTCGTATTCTGTTAATTTAAGCATTTTTACCCTGCCTAAGAGGTTGCCTTTAATTATTTATTTATTGTTCCGTATAACAAGTAGAACCCAACTAAACAGTGTCCACGCCACACTTTGTACTGGCCGCCTGACACCCTGAACAAGCCCTTCGCTTAATGATAAGGCATAATTTTGCAATGTCCTTGATAATTTACACCCATTCTATATTCACAAATTATTCTTGAACATTTCTGCTAATGGTCCCACGTACTCCTGGATTATAACACTGTCTAATGATAATTTTTGGATTTAAATATTAACAAAGAATTTCTTTCAAAATAAGTAACATTATCAGTACTGGCATATTTTCTCTTAATCTACAATGTTTAGTGATTGTGATTTTCCTGTGGCTGGCCCAGGAGAACCGAGGCAACAAAAAAGGCCGAGGGCAACAAAAATCTAATAAAAAAAAAATGCCCACTGAAATGCCAGTCCCATAAAAGAGTCAAAGCAGTGGTCAAAAATTTATGAATAAGTGTCTTGAAACCTCCCTCTTGAAGGAATTCAAGTCATAGGAAGGTGGAAATACAGAAGCAGGCAGGGAGTTCCACAGTTTACCAGAGAAAGGGATGAATGATTGAGAATACTGGTTAACTCTTGCGTTAGAGAGGTGGACAGAATAGGGGTGAGAGAAAGAAGAAAGTCTTGTGCAGCGAGGCCGCGGGAGGAGGGGAGGCATGCAGTTAGCAAGATCAGAAGAGCAGTTAGCATGAAAATAGCGGTAGAAAACAGCTAGATATGCAACATTGCGGCGGTGAGAGAGAGGCTGAAGACAGTCAGTTAGAGGAGAGGAGTTGATGATTCGAAAAGCTTTTGATTCCACCCTGTCTAGAAGAGCAGTATGAGGGGAACCCCCCCCAGACATGTGAAGCATACTCCATACATGGACGGATAAGGCCCTTGTACAGAGCTAGCAGTTGGGGGTGGGGGTGAGAAAAACTGGCGGAGACGTCTCAGAACACTTAACTTCATAGAAGCTGTTTTAGCTAGAGATGAGATGTAAAGTTTCCAGTTCAGATTATAAGTAAAGGACAGACCGAGGATGTTTAGTGTAGAAGAGGGGGACAGTTGAGTGTCATTGAAAAAGAGGGGATAGTTGTCTGGAAGGTTGTGTTGAGTTGATAGATGGAGGAATTGAGTTTTTGAGGCATTGAACAATACTAACTTTGCTCTGCCCCAATCAGAAATTTTAGAAAGATCAGAAGTCAAGCGTTCTGTGGCTTCCCTGCGTGAAATGTTTACCTCCTGAAGGGTTGGACGTCTATGAAAAGACGTGGAAAAGTGCAGGGTGGTATCATCATCGTAGGAGTGGATAGGACAAGAAGTTTGGTTTAGAAGATCATTAATGAATAATAAGAAGAGAGTGGGTGACAGGACGGAACCCTGAGGAACACCACTGTTAATAGATTTAGGAGAAGAACAGTGACCGTCTACCACAGCAGCAATAGAACGGTCAGAAAGGAAACTTGAGATGAAGTTACAGAGAGGATAGAAACCGTAGGAGGTTAGTTTGGAAATCAAAGGTTTGTGCCAGACTCTATCTGTTGTCCAAGGCAACAACAAAAGTCACCAAAATCTCTAAAAGAGGATGACCAAGACTCAGTAAGGAAAGCCAGAAGATTACCAGTAGAGCGGCCTTGA
>NC_087185.1:11491663-11496663 GCF_035594125.1 Scylla paramamosain
AAACACTGATGCACTTACAATAGAAACTTTATTTTTAATTGATTTAGATAAGATTTTAATGCAATTGTGCACTTGTGCAGTTTGACATGAAGATGTTTTGACGTCCGGTGTGCGTCCGGTGTATGAGGGACTAATGGGTTGCATGAAATAATCCAAGGGAAAAGGAGAGGGAGGAACATGCCCTGAATCACTCAAGGTAGAGTTTTTAGCAAAGATTTGAGCAAAGAGTTCACCTTTAGAGATAGATGAGATGGCAGTATTGCCATCAAGTTGAAATAAAGGTGGGAAAGATGAAAAAGCAGTGTTATTAGAGATATTTATGGCTAGGTGGCAGAAGTCACAAAGAGAGAGAGAGAGAGAGAGAGAGAGAGAGAGAGAGAGAGAGAGAGAGAGAGAGAGAGAGAGAGAGAGACCTCTAAACAGACTGGTACTTACCTCCTTCCCAACCCTCCTCCTACCTTCCCTCCCTCCCTTCTCCCCCTCATGAAGTGCTCCCCTTCTTCAGTAATTAATCTCCGCCTCTCCACAGGTAAGCGAAGGACAGGTGTGGCTTGATCATTAGTGTGGCTCCAGGTATGTACTATGCTTTCTTTCTCATAGATGGTGACTTGAAGTAGTCTCTCTTCCATTTTTATTGATATTTCACATATTTTTCATTCTGAGTGTCTTATTTTTAAGTTTTGAAGTAGCTCTGTTTTATTTGCCCATTGGCTCGTTGGTTAATGATCTTATTATGTGTAGTACCTGTTTGGTTCCTTAGCTAGGTAGTCAGCCAGTCAATTAGTGAATCAGACGGTGTATCGGTTTGTCATGCCATCTGTTAGCTGGAGTGATATACGAGTATAGCCTTGCAAATTATCTTAGTGAGTATTCTGCCATCTGGTGGGAGATTTATGAACTTATTGTTACATACTGCCATCTTGCAGGTGAATAACACACGATGAATTTTCATTTCTATCTGACCACCGTGACGAGTTAGTGTCATGTCTGAACGGCTGACGTACAGTCCAAGTTGTCCTACTGGTTGTAAGAGGAAGTGAGTTTTGACGCTTACTTCGCTTGCACGACACACGAAGGATTTAGAGGAAAATGCTGATGTTGTCATTAATCCATTACTCTATGACTCAACATCACTCAAGGCCGTGACAACAAAACCATAGGAGTGTGTGTGGATCTCAGTCTGAAAAAAAATAATGTGTCCGATATAGAAACGTAACTCTCATGTCTTTGTCTTTGGTCTTCTGGATCTTGCCAGGTACCGTGGGAAGGCAGGCAGGCAGGCAGGCAGTCTCTCTCTCTCTCTCTCTCTCTCTCTCTCTCTCTCTTTCCCAACTTTATATCCTTTTTAGTATGGTTTCTGTTAAACATACCACATACAGAGAGAGAGAGAGAGAGAGAGAGAGAGAGAGAGAGAGAGAGAGAGAGAGAGAGAGAGAGAGAGAGAGAGAGAGAGGAGTTGTCAGGTCACACACACACACACACACACACACACACACACACACACACACAGTGGTTGTGGTGTTGGTGGTGGTGGAGGAATACAAAGGAATACAAAGGAAAGAACAGACAGCAACAGCCCTACTGGGCCTAACGAGGCTGTCTGTGTGTCTATTCTACCACTACAGATTCTAAGAGTTAGAGGATGGAGGACACTAGAGATCAAGGAAGGAAAAACAGGAGAGTATAGGGAGGAGGAAAGGCTAAGATGTGATAGGAAAGGATGAAAGAGAAATTATACTATTCACTACAGTAACTAAAAAAAAAAAAAAAAAAAAAAAAAAAAAAAATGATGTAGGCGCAAAGTACGTTATATGAGGGGTTGCTGCGAGGTGATTGTCCAACCTTTGTTTAAAAGTTTCTATTGTGTTACTATCGACAATATGTGTTGGGAGAGAGTTCCAGACATTTACAATTCTATTAAAGAAATAATACTTAGCCTCGTCTGATCTGAAACGCTTACCTATAATCTTGTAGCCAATATTTCGAGTGGTGTTGGAACTGTCAATGATGAGATAGTTGTTTACATTTACGTTATCAAAGCCCCGACACATCTTAAACAATTCAATTAAGTCACCTCGCATTCGCCGTTTCTCTAAACTGAACAAGTTGAGTTCCCTCAAGCGCTCCTCATAAGGCTTGTTCCGCAGTCGTGGGATCAACTTGGTAACTCTTCTTTGGACTCTCTCCAGCTTGTCTATATCTTTCCTGTAATGGGGTGACCAGAACTGGACGCAGTACTCAAGTAGAGGTCGGACAAGTGTATTAAACAATGTGAGAATTACCCCTTCTGATTTGAATTCGAAAGTCCTACCAATAAACCCAACCAATTTATTTGCTGTTTTTACTACTTCCGAGCAGTGTTTACTTGACTTGAGGTCTGAGGTAATTATAACGCCCAAGTCCTTTTCCTCCTTAACCTTAAGAAGCTCGGTACCGTTCATTAAGTAATCAGTGTGATCGTTATTATTACCATTGTGCAACACTTTACATTTATCTACATTGAAGCTCATCTGCCACTTGTCTGACCAAGTGGCTAAGTGGTCAAGATCAGATTGTAATTTTCTTTTATCCTCAGACGTGACTACTTTATTCATTATTTTTGTATCATCAGCGAACTTAGATACTTTACAGGTGAGGCCCTCATCGATATCATTAACGTAAATAAGGAAAAGAACAGGGCTGAGCACTGATCCCTGTGGTACACCACTTAGAACTTCTCGCCAGTTTGAAAATTTACCATTTAAAACAACGCGCTGTTTTCTCTCAGACAGCCAGTCTTCAAGCCAATTGAGAAGTTTTCCATTTATACAATGTGACTTCAATTTAGCTAGTAGCCGCTTATGGGAAACTTTGTCAAAAGCTTTTTGAAAATCTAGATACACTATATCTACTGCCTTTGTTTCGTCGTACATGGTGAAAACATCATAAAAGAAATCAAGCAGATTAGTTAGACAAGAACGTCTGTTTCGGAAACCATGCTGCGAGTCATTGATTAAATAATTTTCCTCTAGAAAGTTCACTAAATTATTGCGAATTACTGTTTCCATTAGTTTACATACTACAGATGTAAGGCTGATAGGTCTGTAGTTACTTGGAAGTGAATTATCGCCTTTCTTTTCTATAGGGGTAACGTTAGCTAACTTCCAATCCTCGGGAACCTTACCGCAGTTAAATGATTTGGTGAAAAGCAACGAAAGGGGCTTACAAATTTGGAATTTAGTTTCTTTCAAGACACGTGGTGCAATACCATCTTATCAATTACTTTGATTATCTCGTTTTCATGAAAAACGCAGACACTTAAGGGGGTTATGTTGTGGAGCATAAGGAGTGGTTCGGGGATTATATGAGTATTTTCCTCTGTAAAAATTGAAGCAAAATAATCATTCAGTGTGTCCGCGATCTGAGTTTCTCCGGTGACAAAATTACCGTTATCTAGTGTAATGTGATTAATGTGAGATGTAATGACTTTTTTATTTCGAACATAACTGTAAAATTCTTTGGGATTGGATTTAGCAATGCTTGCAATATACATTTCTAGATTTTTCTTACTCTGTCTAATGAGCTTTTTTGATTCGCGTCGGAGTCTGTCGTATTCTAGTTTATCGGCCTCATTCTGAGAGGACAAATATTTACGGTAGGCACGATTTTTCTGCAGTAGTTGTGACTCAATCTTGTTTGTCCACCATTTAGGTTTATTTCTCTTGCATGGACGTCTTTTACGCATAGGGATACATGTCTTCACAGCATCATCTAAAATGTTCTTAAATTTCGCCCATGATTCCTCAATGTTACTATCGCCAAGTTCAGCGTTCCAATCTGTGACAGAAAGAATTGACCTGAGTCTGTCGTAGTCTCCTTTTTTATATATGAAAACTTTTTCGTTGCTAACAATGTCCTTATATGCTTGAAGGTTGATGTTAAAGGAGACAATCTTGTGGTCACTTGTACTAAATTCAGGACCAATATTAACGTTAGATATTAAGTCATCGTTTGTTGAAAGAACAAGATCTAATATGTTGTCACCTCGTGTGGGTCCTTGAACGTGTTGCTTTAAGGAACATTCTAATAAATTATTATACAAGTCGTGACCAGAGTGAGAGTTAAGTGGATTTCCCCATGAGTTAACAGGTAGATTGAAGTCTCCACAGATGACTGTATCAAAAGTGTTACTTATTTCAGTGATTTGATCTTGTAAATTCTTATCGGAGGAAACATTGTGAACCGGAGGCCTATAAATAAGACCTATAGCAGTTTTCTTAGAACGTACTCTTAAATGCAAGAAGACTGAATCTATATTGTTAATCTTTTCGGTTTTTAGTATAGTTGGCTGAAGACTGGCTTTCACATACAGCAATACACCGCCACCTATCCTGTCTTTTCTTTCACTGCTGAACATTTCATAACCTGGCAAGTTGTATTCCGCAAGAAAGTCTCTGTTTGCAGAGTTCAGCCAAGATTCAGTAATACCAATAATGTGGTAGTTTTCTACAGCTGCCAGGGTTTCTAAATCTGGAAATTTATTTCTAAGGCTGCGAGCGTTGATTAGGCAAGCTTTTATAGTGTTGCACATGGAGGTTGGGTTGCGCGAGGAGGCTACTAAGAGCCTGGGGCTACACGATCTTGCTGGTCGTTTTTTGGTCTGAAAATAGAAACTTTATTACTAAGGAGTCTACCAAGTCGTGCTGCTCCAATTCCATTTAGGTGTAAACCATCCGGCTGAAATAGAGAAGGTTTATTGTAAAAGTTGTCCCATAGATTAACAAAGTCTACACCTTCCTTTGTGCAAAGAGAACGGAGACGGCTGTTAGTGCTGAAGGCTCTGTTGTAGAAGACAGCCGGTGCCCTGATGCGGGGGAGGATACCTGAAACAATAATATTATTGGATTTAGTTTTGAAGCGCTGTATCATCCTCTTGAACTTTTCCATGAGCTCTTCAGACCTAGTATTTTCAACATCATTTGTACCTGCGTGAATAATAAAGAGGGTGTTATTGTTAGATC
>NC_087185.1:11501663-11551663 GCF_035594125.1 Scylla paramamosain
CTCCCTGACAAAATTAACATCTTTTTAATACACTTCTCAGCCGCTGCTTGGAATTCTTCAGGTAAACAAGAAACAACAACGGTAATAATTCAAGGGGTTTCGGCTAAACAGAAGCCAAGGAACGTATAGATGATAGGAAAAATGATTGTCTAGAGAGGATTTAGACAAAGGCGCCCTCTACTCGGTACCAGCATCCCATGGACGGCACATTGTCTCCTCCGTCACGTCCCGCCAGTGGAGAAGTCAAATAAATAGTACGTTTTCTTCTACAAGGCACGAGTTGGTAATTTTTTTTCTTTTCTTTTCTTTATTTCTTTTTTTTTTGGGGGGTGTTTGTTCAGCATATGATTGCTCCTGATACCTGTTTGTTTGTTTGTTTGTTTGTTTGTTTGTCTGTCTATCTATCTATCTATCTATCTATCTATCTATCTGTGCCTGCCTATTTATCTATATCTGTTTATCCTGCCTTTCTGTCTGTCCTCCAGTCTGTTTGTCTGTTTGTCTATCTATCTGCCTGTCTGTGTCTGTTTATCTACCTATGTATGTATGTATGTATGTATGTATGTCAGGTCAAACTAGCCAGACATGCACAGTTAGCGAGTTGAATATCAGAAGGTACCATTTCCATTCAGCGGTGCAGCCTACACCTCAGTGCGCGCGGGAAGGGGGGGGGGGCGGGGAACACTGGCATCTTTAAGATCAGCCTTTCATCTCACCTTGCAGTGTGGTTTCCTCAGCCCGTGATTCTATTGGCGGGAGGGACGGGGGAGCAGTGTGGAGTGCGGAGTAGTGGAGTCTTTGGAGCACCACGACCCAAGCCGATTTGTAGGAGTGGATTACTTGGCGGGGGAGACTCAAGCATTGTGAAAGGATTAAGCTGCCAAAATTACACGATTTTCAAGCCGTCCTAAGCCTCAGTATCTCCCTCGCACGAGTGAGCACACCGCACTGGTCCAACTGATGCCGGTAGACCCTTGCAATTTGGACTTAGCGTAAAATGTAATGAATACCACTGACTTGATTCGTTTGCTTCTCTCACGTGTGGAGGGAGTCACCACTGGGGTTTTTAGTTCTGTAGACTTAGGTGTTTAGTATGTTTAGTCAGTTACTTTTGCCAGGCTTTAAAGGACCTTACTGGAGTTTTCAAGGATGTTTTTATGATTCTAGTGATAGTTTAGTAAGATTGAAAGGATATCATTGGTTTTCATGTTTTTTTTTCTTTTATGATTCAAGGAAGTTATAAGTTTTCAGGGGCTTTTCATGATTCTAGTGACAATTTAACAAGAATCCAGAGGGAGTTATTAGTTTTCAAGGACGTTTTCATGATTGTGATAACAGTTCAACTAGGAATTTTCAAAGGTGTTCTCCAGCATTCAATACCACTAATGAGAAAAACACGCTTTAAGAATCTGATTAACCATCCCCTGGCCTTCAAAAAAAATAAATAAATAGAATAAAATAAATAATAAAACTAATGAGACAGTAAAGTACGAATACAGGGTTTTCTGGTATTGAAGTCAAGGTCAGTGGCAGTAATATCCTCTACATCCACACCCACCCACCCACCCACCCATCCACACACACACACACACACACACACACACACACACACCTCGCAGTGACTGTCACCCACCAGCGTCAAATATTCAGCAGTGTAAGTTAAAAAATGAGGACGCAAGGACACGCTGACGCCCTTTCTCCTTATGCCCGTGTTTAGAAGCGCTCTGCTCCCTCACTAGTGTTTTCCAACGCGACAGAGACACTTAGCCGTGTTTTCAAGGGTGTTTTACCTGTTAATAATGTAGAAATCATGTTAACGTGTCGCTAGAATAATAAAAAGGTACCTTTGAAAACCCGTGTCATTTGAAATAAAGAATTTTGAAAGTAGTGAAGGTGCGGCGCAGAGATGTTGCAGGTTAGGTCAGATAAGGTTAGACTAGGTAAGGTTATGTCAGATAAGGTTAGGTTAGGTGAGATAAGGTTAAGCTTACATTAAATTGGATTAGTATGACGTAGGATAAGACAGGTTAGGTTAGGTGAGATTAGGTCAGATAAGGTTAGGTTAGGTTAGGTGAGGTTAAGCTTACATTAAATTGGATTAGTATGACGTAGGATAAGACAGGTTAGGTTAGGTAAGGTTAGGTCAGATAAGGTTAGGGTTAGGTTAGGTGAGATAAAGGTTAAGCTTACATTAAGTTGGGTTAGGATGACGTAGGATAAGGCAGGTTAGAACAGGACACAGATGGATCAGTCTAGACAATCATGACTCACCACAAGACTAATTACCTTGGCTAATCTTTATCTGGCTTATCTTTTTTTCATTTCCTCCTCACTCGCCTACTGTCTGTCCCTGTGTGTCTCTCTCTCTCTCCGTCTCTCTTTCCCGTCTTTATTACCCTCAGTTACCAGATCGAGTGCTAAGACACCCTAAAAACACCTTTAAACACCCTAAAACACCCATAAGCATCCTTAAACACCCTGAAAACACCCTTAAATCATGCCAAAACCTTAAAACATCCTTAAAACACTCAAAACATCCTAAGGCATCCTAAAACATCCTTAAAACACCCTTAACTCATGCCAAACGACCCTAAAACACCCTTAAACACCTTGAAAACATGCCAAAAACTATCTTGAAACACCAAAACCCTCAAAACACCTAAAACACCCTTAGTGTTTTAAAACACCTTTAAACACCTCAAGACACCCAAAAACACCCTTGAATCATGCCAAATGACCCTAAAACATCCTTAAAACACCTTAAAACACCTTTAAAACCCTTTATTAACCCGAGGCATGCTCACTAACAATATCGTAATCTCACCATTTCCCCCAAACTTTTTTTTTTTTTATCATCTGTCACTTTTTTTTTCATTCACGTTTTCCCTTTTCCCGCACCACAGTTTTCCCGACACGGTCGTTATCGCGTCCACTGGAAGGAGGGAGGGAGGAGTGGGAGAGGAACAGGTGAGGGAAGAACGGAGTCGAGGGAGGTAGGAGGAACGAGGGAACGAGGAAGGGAAGGAGAGAGGGAGGGAGGAGGGGACAAGAAGAGAACGAGGGACGTAGGAGGGAAAAAGGAAGGAGGGAGGAGGAGACAAGGAGAGAACGAGGGAGGTAGGAGGGAAAAAAGAAAGGAGGGAGGAGGGGACAAGGAGAAGACGAGGGAGATGGGAGGGAAGAAGGAGGGAGGGAGAAGGGGACGAAGAGGGGGTAGAGGGAGAAGCGGATGAGAGAGGTAGGAAAATATCCCTTGATGGCTTCGCTGATTCGTAAGCGCGACGTGTCCTCATAAAAAGCTTCACGCTTCACGCTTCACGCTTCAGGTAGTAAAGCGAGGCTGCACCGAACACCTGAGCGAGACACCGGCCGGCCCCACCTGTGTGTTGCACTGGCGAGGCAATCAAGGCGCCGCAGCATCTCTTGCAATATACACACACACACACACCCTTGCTGCATTATCCCATCACCATTACCACCCCTTAAGCTTACACCAGAAGAAAAAAGAAAAAAAAAGCCTCTCAACTTTTCTCCTGTTTCTGTCACTTACCCGTCTATTCCATGCCAAGGACAGGACCTTCCCCCATATTCAGAAACGCTTTGTTCTCTCACCACGAATATTTTCAAAGGCCACAGAGATGACTAGGCAGGTTCTCAAGATTGTTCCTCCTGTTAATAATGGGAAAACTTTGTTCACCTGTCACTAGCACCTTAAAAACACCCTCAAGAACCTGTGAAGCTTTAAATATAGCAGACCCATTTAAAAGTGGTGTAGGTGCGGCGCAGAAGTATTTTGGAATATGGTTCTGAGCGCTACACGTACATGAGGTTGCAGCGAATACGTGAATCAGTACCGAAGGGCAATGAAGACACGAGTGAAACAGTAAACACCCTCGCGAGGCTTACGAGTGGGGTGGGCGTGGGGGGGTGGGGTGTTCCGGGGTGGTTTTGAATTATCAATTACCACTGGACACTGTTCATTAGTATCTTACCTTTATATAATAGGTAAAGTCACTCTTGGTGAGTTTCTGTGGTTTTCAGGTGAATGTCAAAGGTGAACGTATAAAAATATGTATATTTAGATATATGTACAGAGTTCTGGAGAAGGGTGTGGCGCGTACGGGACAACGGATGTCCTCTGCGTGGTACAGCGTTACACCCTGGCAAGAGACAGCCGAAGCCGGCACAAGGGACGCTTAGCGCCTTCAAAAAGTGCTGACATTAGAAATAGGGGCGGGTTGACCGCACTCACAGTACATGAATATATTCATAATTATTACTCTCTAATTACATAAATAAGGCAAAGGAAAAGCTACTTATAGCTAAGAGTAATACATGCCAAAATACATTAGGGAGAGATTAACTATGGAGAATACTTAGATACTGTAATGTAGGTGCTACCGATTACTTATCGATGGCAATAAAAGGAGTATGGAAAGTTCCATGGTGTGTGTGTGACGTAGGGTGGCGTGATCATATCCGCCCCACCCTTATGCGCCAACACCCACTATTTGCACTTATGCATATATGTATACATACACTTATATTGCTAATCAAGCAAGGCATTATAAATACAATACACATTATTATTAATTATGTGACACCGTTACATCGCTCGGTCACCTACTTGACGCGTCCTCGCGAATACAGTGTACCTAACCATGGTATGTGTATGAAACTCCTTCATTAAGACGTTTACGTCTACTATCAAGATATATATACAAATTTAAGGCTTTCCTAACACACACATATAAGAATATTAACAAAAACATTAAAATAAGGCAAGGTGTCAGGATACTTGGATAGAGAATCCCAGGTTTCAGATATACTGGCAAGGATGTCTCTAGAGCCTCTGAAAACTCTTCTGTGTTTGAGAAGGAAAGAGTGGATAAGGAGTTTGTTATAAAAGAAATCCTTGACTTTGTCAAATTCTCCAGGGAAATAACAGGGAAAACTCTATATGAAAGGTCTGTCGTAAAAGCTGAATTAATCCTAGAAGGGTAAGTGGTTAGTTTACTAGAACGTACATGACAAGCATCTTGTACTGCATAATGTCCTATAACCTCCTCATAGGTGGTCCCTTCTGGGCAAGTCACTGAGACGTAAAAGTTTTCTGTGAAATAAAAGTAATGATATCCATGAAAATTGCAATGGAAAATAGGTTTTGAAACCACATGCTTGTATGGACAGAGTGTTAGAGCTGCTGACGCCTCTGAACGTGTCAAGACGACTTCACAAATACCTTTTACTACAGGTAAGAAAGCAAATTGGATACTTGAACAATGGTACAAATGCAAGTATGAAGATTTACAACGTTTTAATTCAGTTAAATCTCCAATTGTATATAATGAAAAATCCTTGGCTATTAGCACTAAGGAAGGATTCATGTCCAGTGTCATCACAGAATTATTAACGGAAAATGGAAAAGGTTTAATCTCATAGGCCTCAAAATGATCCTGAGATTTAAAAGGTATGTTTACAATTATTGCATCTGTGGTCAAGGTAGCTTCCAGCAAAGGGTAGTAATACTGGATCATGTCCGCTGCATACACTGGTGTCAATTTGTAGGTTGACTGACTAATTTCTATTGTGTGAAGCAAATCCTCTACAGGAAATAGTGAAGTTGTTACCCTGCCATTGACAGCATCCACCATGTTGCGAATTATCGCTTCATTAATAGAGAGAACTGAACCCAAGGAAGCTTCAAATACATGCAAAACTTGATCTATAACCACAACGTGATTTATCACATCTAAACTATGTAAGGCATTATCAAGCACAGTTGTTAAATCATTTGAGTACTGTAATAACTCATTGAGATTAGTTTCTAATTTAACTATTTTATTGTGATGTAGGTTCAGGACCTTCTTATTAGTAGCTGCAACCGTTATTAGTTGATCATAATGTTTCCTTAAATCCTGTACATCCTCGTCCAAGGCGGTGCCAAAAAGATATTGAGACAGTTGTCCCAACCCATTTATGAGTCCTCTTTTGGTACGAGCGTGCACTGGATGAAGGTTGTAGTCATGCTGAGATTGGTTCAATTTCCCGTGTAAGAATTCTACCCTTGCTTTTAAAGCTTTGATTATGGTTTGTGAGAAAACTTGTGTCTGGCTATGCGTTTCATCAGCAAGTAAGGATTCCAGTTCCTGTAAGGAGTTATCCAAAGTTTCTGAGACAGCGTCGAGGTCCGAAGTTACGGAAAATAAGGTAGAAAAAGGATATCGAACCAGAAGAACATCTTCTATTAAGGTTACTTCCCCAAGATGTGTGGTGAGAGCCCCCGGTTTGACATGCAACGCAGTGGACGCTTGTAGCACTTGCAGCATGCTCAAGAAGGTAACCAGGAGGCCCAGTGCCATCTGTAAGTAATGCAGGCAATTAGCTGCGTGAGCGAAGGTTATACCTATGCGTCTTTATAGTATTAGTAGAATTAAGGTTTGTAACCTGATCAGTAGTACTCTCTGTTGATGACTGGAGCTGAGCGTTAGTCTTCACAAGCCGATCACTATGTACTATCTCAGCAGTGTTAAGAAGAGGGTCATGCACCTCAAATTTGTTACCATGTAACTGGCGGACAACCGAGCATGGACCACTAAATTTAGGGGAGAGTTTGGAGGTCCTGTCCGGATAACGAACTTTAACTGTGTCTCCAACCTGTATCGTGACAGGGGTCGCACGCTTGTGTTGTCTAGCCATCATTTCTGCCCTAGAAGCTTGTAGCCTACTTCGGACTTTAGCATGAATGTCCTTGAAAACATGCATATGTTGTTTAACATAGTCATCTACGTTGTATACTGGAGTTTGTGGACTTGCCAACAAATCATAAGGAAGATTTTTATCTTCACCATACAATATATAATGTGGGGATTTCCCAGTACTTTCACACATTGAACTGTTAATGCAGGCACCAACGTGTGGTAACCAGTCCTCCCAGTCATCATGGAGACTGTTTACAACTGGACGAAGAACCTCCAGGATTTTCCTGTTTGCTCTTTCTACTAGTCCGTTTGAAGAAGGATGGTAAGCCACAGTGTATGTGTGTTTAATGTTGTACTGTGTACATATTCCTTGTAGGATTTCATTGCGAAATTCAGATCCATTATCACTTAACAACACTCGTGGTGCTGAGTATGGACAAAACAACTTAGTTACTAGCGCATGCGCTACATACTCGTATTTAGCAGATTTTTCCTTTAAAGGTGAGAGAACCACGAACCTTGAAAAATGGTCTACACACACAAGTAGATACTGCGAGCCATTTTGACTTTTGGGTAATTGAAGAAGATCAATGGAGACAATGTCCCAAGGTCGCTCAGGTAGTGGATATTCCAGTATTGGGGCTGGTCCTTTTACCGCACCCTTGTGCTTTGCACATGATATACACCTGGCAACATAATCTTCTATGTCAGTGCGCATGGTAGGCCAATAATAGCTTTTACGCGCTGCTTGTAGAGTTCGCTCTCTTCCTGGATGTCCCGCACTTGGCATGTCGTGCACTAAGATAAGTATGACATGGACTAAACTCTCAGGAATGATGTGTTGTTTACTAGACTCTCCCATTTGGGGATTATGTCGACACAGAACATTGTCTGGTGACATGAAAAATTGAGAGAATGGTATATGTAGACGTGGAAGATTATCTTCTTCGCCTGACTCCAGAGCATGTATGACCTTAGACCATATTTCATGCTCTCGCTGTGCTTTACTTAATTCCTTCAAGGTGAAGTTATTTACAGGGATCGAGTCACTGACAGCTCCCACAGGCACATTTCGTGAAAGTGCGTCGGCTACTACATTAGCACGACCTGGCAAGTACTTGACTACTGGAGCAAATTCCTGCATGGTACAGTACCATCTTGCCACTCGTCCAGTTAAATTTTTCCCTTTGAACAGTTCAATTACGGGTGCATGATCCGTGTAGACTGTAATTGGATATCCAAGGATAATGTCCTTAAAATGTTTTAAAGCCCAAACTACAGCAAGTGTTTCTTGATGAGTGACAGAGTAATTAGACTCTGCTGGATTAAGCACACGACTTGCATATGCTATTACATAGTTTTTGCCTCTGGCATCTGTCTGCATCAGTACTGCTCCCAGTCCTAGAGAAGAAGCATCCGTGCAAATAATGAACGGCTCTGAATGCTCTGGGAAAGCAAGTACAGGTGCATTTGTTAATAGTGATTTTAATTCATTGAAACTTTGTTCATGAGCAGCCTCCCAATGGAAAGCAACATCCTTTTTAAGGAGTTTAGTAAGTGGGGATGCAATTGCCGCAAAATTCTTGATGAAAGGACGGTAATATCCCGCAAGACCTAGGAAAGATCTGACATTCTCCACCGATTTAGGTTGAGGAAACTTCTGTACAGCTATGACCTTTTCATCCACCGTGTGGATTCCTTCACCATCGACTACATGGCCAAGGAATTTTATTTTGGCTTTTAGAAATTCACATTTAGAAAGCTTTGCTTTAAGTCCAGCTTCTTCAAGCTTCTGGAGGACTAATTTTAAACTCTCCAGATGGGATTCTTGATCCTTACTAGCGATGATTATATCATCCAGGTATGCAAACACGGTTTTGCCAAGTAAACCCGTGAAAATACTGTTAATCATTCTCTGGAATGTTAAAGGAGCGGATTTTAATCCAAAAGGCATGCGTAACCATTCGTAATGGCCACTAGGCGTACTGAACGCCGTTATTTCCCGTGAAGTGGGGGCTAAGGGAACCTGCCAGTATCCTGACAACAGGTCTAAACTAGAGAAAATTTTATTTCCACGACCTAAGGACATTAGAAGGTCGCTCAGGACAGGTAAAGGATAATGATCATCCACTGTGACATCATTAACCCGCCGGAAGTCGATTACCGGCCTGAAAGATTTATCTTTCTTGGGAACCAAAAAGATTGGTGAATTCCAAGGAGAGCACGATTCTTGAATCACTCCCTTGTCAATCATGTCATGAATCATGTCATCTACAGTCGCCCTCTGACTATGAGGAAGACGATAAGCTGGTATATATACTGGCTTAGTGTTTGGTTTTAACCTAATGTGGTGTTCCGCTCGATCGGTCACACCTAAGGATTCTCCAGGTAGTGCCAGGACATTGCGATACTTCCCCAATAAGTCCAAGAGCGCGGGCCTCATTTCGGGGTAGTCCACAACATTGACAAACGAACATAGGGTTGGCGCCTGCCCCAGCTCGCGGTGTCAAAAGCAGACTGACTCACCGAAGAGACGCAGGCTCCAGGCAGAATACTGGGTTCTGGTACCACTTTCTTGTCATAAACCAGGCACTTTCCAAGGAAAAGACCTTGTTTGATCCTTACAGAACTTCCAGTAGTGTTCACCACCAAAGCATCAGTGACATGACCCTTTCTAATTGTGGAAAGAGTCGATTCAACAGCCAATCGCCTAACATTACCTATACCTTCAAGACAGATGTCACTGCCTACAGGAGCTTCTGGAACACGAATTGTAATCCGTTTTGCCACACGAGCAGGAATGTCATAACTGGCATTGACAATTGCTTTTGCTTCCCTCCGTGCTTCTGTTATATCCTTATCTCTCGTAGGAGACCGGACAGATGGAATCGTTTGAGGCTCCCCATTGGATCTTTGTCCCTTCCGTGATAAAGAACCGTTTCTGGGTTGCCTGGAAACCAAAGGTGCAGGATGTTTCATCCCTTCCAGATGTCGTCCGCAGTACATGACTGTATTTTGCTTTGGATAGATTACTATCTGGTGAGACTTCATGGCTCTTAGCCCTAATAAGCCGTCAGAAGGAAGTTTAAAGTTACTGACTACATAGAAATCAGTTTGAATAAGCTGAGTATGCTTAGATAGACTTATTGGTAAGGAAATTTTTCCTAAGATTTTCAGGGCTGACCCTGTGACACCAGAAAGATTCAAGTCACTTGGACGGAGTATCCATTTACCACCGCGTGAATTCCGTTTCAGAATCTTGTAAGATTCTTCAGAGATCACGTTTACTGTGGCTCCAGTGTCTACAGCCAAAGATAAGCGATGCTTACCTACCCTAGTTGGTAATGCCATTATGTCTGTTTGGTTGTTGGCAGCATTTATGGTTGAATACACTGACATGTCAGAAGAATCTGCTGCCTCAGCGTCTTGCGCATTTAGATGTTTTAGTCGGGTTTGTTTACTACTGTGCGCTGGTCTTCCCCCGACTGCCTTGTACTGTTCAGGTTAGCTCTGGCCTGTTTTTCAATTCTCATATTGATTATATCTTTACATTGCTCTGATGAGTGTTTACACTGGCCATGTATGAGGCAGTATTGGGTAGCGACGTCCCTGTAGGATCTTGTCCTACCAGTTTTCACTTGGGGCGATGCACCTGGTTTTGGTCTAACAGAGAGATTACCCTCTTTTGTTTTGTTCTCCAAGTCGGATTTATTTGCTGCCAATTTCTGGTCCTTTTGTTTCTTATAACATCTTTTTTCAACATGACCTATTTTATGGCAGTACGAACAGACATTTCCAGGCCTCGCCATGGCTGCCGCACAAGGTTGAGATTGGTCATCATCCATGAGTGGAGCAACCAATGAGGTTTGAGTTTCCGGAGAGGCACCAGATAGCCCTCTTTTCTCCCGAATCAGGACTGCAAGGTCAGCTACTGTGTCTCCCGGTTTAAAGCGAAAATGACTTGCGGTTTTCTTCACTTCCCCATTCACCAATGATATGTAAAAGATGAATTCCAGAAGTCTTCTGAAATCTGTTTCTGTCATACTGTTTCCTTGGAACCAGTTGTTAAGTCGTAAGACATCCATGAAGTCCGTTACGAACTGGTGTGTAGGGATTAAGGCTTTCATTTCATGAAGAGAGTTAATTTCAGCTGCAAATCTAAGACCCACCTTGGAGGCTAGTACCATTAGGTCAGTTTGACTCTTACCCCCAAAAATGTTCAAGAAATTTTTCTTGAAATTTGCATAACTAGTCCCTATTTCAAGCGGACTAAAAGCGCTGGTATTCATCATGTGTGCTGCTTCTCCAGCCAATTTAGATCTGACGAAAGAGATCTTGTCTTCATCGGTGATAGTATTTGCTCTTGTCATAATATCCTCACACAAACGGATGAAATCATGAGCCCTTTCTTGCGGGTTTTCTCCGCGAAATGCTGATATTGTTTCAGGAATAGGAAGTACCTTAAGTGTAGTAGGTGCATGCAAGGCATAAGGAGAGCCAGTAGAGGCTGAAGCAGAAGCATTAGGATTAGCCATGGTTGCTGCTGATAATGATGGGTATTTATTCCCTGATCTTGTAATCAACACGTTTCCGTCCTCATGAGGCACGGTATTTTCCACTGTAGTGGCTTTTGGTTCCGTTGATAGTGCTTCTGATGATCTAGTGTCACTATTATCCGCTTGGAAATGACACTCCAGTTCATAGATTTCAGCTAACTTATCAGCTTTATCCATAAATGTAGTATTATTACTATCTTAATTAGGTATTAATTACACACTTAAATTACGTTTCCATCGTCCAAAGGCGTTTCCACTCTTAAAGGATGAATGGTTAGTATTTTGAGAAGTGTGAAAATTTTAACAGAATTGAAGGTTTAGGGACAGAAATGGAATTATCCTAGTTATCCCTGAACACTTAAAATAAAACGAGAGCGAGCGCTCCGTCCAGCCGAAAAAGAAAACGGTGTTTAAGAGGCAAACTAAATTATTTTAATTTCCACATAAGTAACATCACTGTGAAATAGGTAAGTTATACATGAACCCTAACAGTGTTTGCGTTACCACAAGTGTTTTATTTAATATTGGTGTGGTGTACCACTAAGTGTCTGTACTCACGACTGTAGCCGGAGAAATTCACACTTAAAAAAAAATATATATATATATATATATATATATATATATCTTCTTAGGAAGACTCCTTCCGTCTTGGGAAGCTCCTCTTAGGATAGTAGTGTTCTTGTAGAATCCTGCAGGATTCCTGCAGGTGGAAGATGTGTTGGTCTGCGCCGAGAATGTCTGCGCCGATGATGTCTTCGCCGAGAATCTACGACGAATAATTAGACCGAGGGGAAACCAAAGAATTGTTAGGTTTCTCCTCGAGTCTTTTAAGTCTCCTCCTTTAATAACAAAGAGAAGTGAATCTTGGGAGTGGCAGGCTGGGTGAGTAAGGCGAGACCGTTAGGTGCGTCGCTCTTGGCTT
Source organism: Scylla paramamosain (assembly GCF_035594125.1). Taxonomy (NCBI): domain Eukaryota; kingdom Metazoa; phylum Arthropoda; class Malacostraca; order Decapoda; family Portunidae; genus Scylla; species Scylla paramamosain. The sequence continues at coordinate 11,513,843 of NC_087185.1, forward strand.
GGTGGGAGTGTTTTGGTGTGTCAGCGTAAGTTTTGTAAACAACGCCGGCTCGCTCCTCTGCTCTCCTCACTACCCTGCCACTGGTTGCCGTTTTCTCCGTTCACTGTGTCCGTTCACCACTTCACTTTCAACCACTGTTTATTGTTGTTGCACTTGGCACTGGAGTTAGTTATTCGTATCTCATTAAGCTGCCACCAAATGTTCCGGGGTGGTTTTGAATTATCAATTACCACTGGACACTGTTCATTAGTATCTTACCTTTATATAATAGGTAAAGTCACTCTTGGTGAGTTTCTGTGGTTTTCAGGTGAATGTCAAAGGTGAACGTATAAAAATATGTATATTTAGATATATGTACAGAGTTCTGGAGAAGGGTGTGGCGCGTACGGGACAACGGATGTCCTCTGCGTGGTACAGCGTTACACCCTGGCAAGAGACAGCCGAAGCCGGCACAAGGGACGCTTAGCGCCTTCAAAAAGTGCTGACATTAGAAATAGGGGCGGGTTGACAGCACTCACAGTACATGAATATATTCATAATTATTACTCTCTAATTACATAAATAAGGCAAAGGAAAAGCTACTTATAGCTAAGAGTAATACGTGCCAAAATACATTAGGGAGAGATTAACTATGGAGAATACTTAGATACTGTAATGTAGGTGCTACCGATTACTTATCGATGGCAATAAAAGGAGTATGGAAAGTTCCATGGTGTGTGTGTGACGTAGGGTGGCGTGATCATATCCGCCCCACCCTTATGCGCCAACACCCACTATTTGCACTTATGCATATATGTATACATACACTTATATTGCTAATCAAGCAAGGCATTATAAATACAATACACATTATTATTAATTATGTGACACCGTTACAGGGGGGGGTCAAAGTGTAATTAATACTGAAGCGAGAACCATCATGATTTTTTTTTACCCACGCAGTAATCACCGAGAGCTCATTAATAAAATAACACCAGGGGGCTGTTTCACCAACATTAATCCTGTTACCCGCCACCTGTCTTACGCACGCTAATTAACTGGGAGGGGGGGGACGTGGGAACAAGGGAGGGGGCGTGGAAACATGGAATCGGGGCATGGGAGATAGTGGAGACACGGGAGAGGGCGTAGGAACATGAAAGAGAGGGAAGAAACAATGGGAGAGGGGTGTGAGAACATGGGAGGAGGCGTAGGAACGAGAGAGGAGTGGGATCATGGGAGGTACCGCAAGGTGACACTGGAAGATGTGCCACGTGGGAGATCGCAAGGAAAGAGAGAGAAACAGGAAGGACACATGAAGGAAGGATACACAGAGAAACAGAGAGAAACGGGAGGAAGAAATCATAAAGGAGGTGATCAGGAAAACAGATAAGCAACCAGGAAAGAAGAGAGAGAGAGAGAGAGAGAGAGAGAGAGAGAGAGAGAGAGAGAGAGAGAGAGAGAGAGAGAGAGAGAGAGACAGAGTGGATGGGGAGGGAAGTTTATAAGGTGGATGTGTGGATACTTAGTCTGTGGATTCTGGGAGAGTGATGCGTGAGAGTCTGAGGTGAGATAGATCAGTGGATGGACTAGACACAAGTCTCCACCTGTGCATGCATCTCAACACCCACGGCTGTGCAGCTTTAGCAGCATTCCCTTGAGCTTGCAACTTTGCTTCGGTATCAGCGTCGCCTCACAGAAATCTCGCTAAGTCATCTCACACGAAGCTGTAAGAGAAAAGTTTCATTTAACGGTTAAGTTCCAGACAGCAGTACAAGGAACACAGGCTAATGACATAACAACCGTGCACTTACCAGAAGAATGCTTTGAAGGTTTAATGATTCTAGTGGTAGTTTATCAAGGGTTGTACGCCATTAGTGAGATAAATACCTATCAAAACCTAACTGCTCATCCCTGTGGTTCCTGAAGAGAGTTACTATGAAATGACGTGGTATAATGTCAAACAGGATACGAGTCTAAGCAGACACGTCTGCGCTGCACCTACATCACATTCAAAAAGCCTATAGTTGAATTGATGCGGGTTTTAAGGGTGTCTTTATGATTCAAGTGACGAATCAACAAGATTTCTACATTATTAGTAGGTGAAACACTCTTGAGAACTTGGCTAATCATCTCTGTGGCCTTAGAAAATAGTCATGAGAGAGCAAAACGTTTCAGAATACGAGTCTTACTGTTAGACAGGCGATATCAGCTCCTTCCTTTCCTGGGCTCCATTCACATCCTTATCTTGAGAGTGTGTCAGTAATGCAGCCAGACACCACACTGCATTGCTCCCTATGTGTGTGTGTGTGCGTGTGTGTGTATGTGTGTGTTCTGAATCACTGACAGTGCATGTTTCGACGGCACGAATATAAACAAGGATATTTTACGTGTAAAGTCTGTGTCAGATTTCCACACACACACACATATATATATATATATATATATATATATATATATATATATATATATATATATATATATATATATATATATATATATATATATATATATATATTACCTTTCATACGCATACGATGTATGTGTAACGACAGCCCGAGCGTAAACAAGGATATTTTACCTGTAGCAGCCCCTGTCAACCTTCCATATATTTCACCATTCATTCCTTTTCACAGTAGAACATTAACATTTACCCTTTTCCTTCAAAAACCCCACCTGGCCTTGAAATATAAGCTAACCACTGGACGTCCCATCTGAGAATAAGTTCTGCTTCTTCACCTCACAGCCAGACATGCGGTAAAATAAACGGAATTACATCGCGTGCAATGACTTCACAGAAAACCCAGAATGAAGCTTGAGAATCCGCGGGTCGAGCTGGCATGAGCGGGGCGTGCGTGTCAGAATGATGCAGCCTCGTATGGTGGCCCTTCATTTCACTTTAGTTTTGGAATAATATCACTGGTATGGATATATTACATTAATTATTTAGGATCAGCTGCCGCATCGCAACCGTGTTTGTGTGTGTGTGTGTGTGTGTGTGTATCGAGCGAGGACCGGTCAGCGATGATATGCTTTTTGTGCGCGTCCGTGTATGCAGACGAGCTTCGAACCTAGTGTTCATAATTATTAAATATTCTCTCTCATGAACCTTACTAGATGGAATAACGTAGAACTTAGAAGAGTATTTTCAAAAGTTTGTGTCTTATCTTTATATTTTAATAGACTGGTTTTTAAGTGTTCCATGATACTAGTGAAAGACCACAGCGTTGAAATATGAAACTTACTCGTATGTGTCATTCATTATCGACTTCCTCGCCTTATTTATCCCTAGTAGGTCGGCTGCTCTTATATGTTGTCGTAGATAACTTTGTGCATCCCCTTTCTCGCGCCTTAACCTAAATTTATCAGTCTACCTGTCCATCAATCTGCTTTCTCACTACCGACTGACTGAAATGCCATCCCAAATCAATTTTATCTTTCTCTCTACCGACTGACTAAGTGAAATGCCACAGGGTTTGAGTATGTGCTAAACCTTAGCGGGAACTTGCTGCTTTTTGCCTGCTAAATCCAAGATCCCTCCTGATCCCACTGAGGCTGCATCTGACTTTGGGGTTGCAGCATACCGCACATGATGAACTAATTTTGGACGAGTTTTCTCAGTGGCAATTTTTTCATTATTAATACCTAATATGAAGAGATAGGCCAACTATGGGGACACATGACCTGCTTGGCGGAGGTCTGCGCTCTCTCAGTGCTTTATAGTTGAGCTGTTCATCGCTTCTGCCATCTCCTTTGTGTCCTCAATTAATTTCCTATTTACAACATTTTTTTTTTTCAATATCATTCGCAAGTGTGTGTGTGTGTGTGTGTGTGTGTGTGTGTGTGTGTGTGTGTGTGTGTGTGATGAGAGACAAAACACTGTCAACCTATAGGGTGATATATTTCATATTCCGTTACGGTGATTACCGACGAGGAAGAAGAGTCAGACCCAGGACGTCACAGTTCCCCCACAAAGAGGAAGCGTCAGTGGTACTTTCAAGGTTTTAATCAAGAGTAGATGGAGCAAGTGGAATTTACAAGGTCATGACAACTGAAGGAGCGAAGCAAATGTTGCTGTTCCTGAACAACATCTTGAAAAAAGTTGATGAAATGAATATTGAATTTCAAACAGAGTCCTTCAGAATGCACAAACTATACAAGGCCATCTGCAGTATGTATCGAAACATCATGGCTACGTTCATTAAGGATGAAATCTTGGTTAGTGAGAAGCTGTCAACAATTGATCCAACTGATTCAAAGAATTACAAAGACCTAAAAGACATTGATCTAGGTGGCAGATGTGAAGCAGCGTTAATGACAGAGTGTCTAGGGAAAAATGAAAGTAGGTTTAGATCAGACTGCTTGAAGTTTTGTCTTAGAACTTTCCTGTCAGATACTCAAAAGGTTTCCTGTAGAAGAAGACAGCGTCATTGCTTTGTTGCAATGTATGGATCCACAGGAATCAACAAGTCCTGAAAGACAGCTGAAGTCCATCATTAAACTTGTTTTAAAATGTCCTTCTCTGGTGGCTGAGCATCAGCTTGATGATTCACAGGAAGAATGGCGGGTCCTGCCTTGGCCAAAGGAGTTAGGTACTCCATTCTATGTTCAGTTTGGAGGTGCCAACATTTTGGCACGATCTCAGAACTATATTGCATGGATATGGGCAGCCAAAATTTAGAGTTTTGTCTCATATTATGTGCGGCCAGCTGGTATTGCCACTCTCTTCAGCTAATGTTCAAAGAGTATTTTCCCAACTGAATTTGATCAAAACAAAACAAACAAACAGCCTGCAAAATCGGAGTGTGGTATGAAGGTTTCTAGCCAAACAAGCCATTACACGGCAAAATTCTGTATGCTTCACCTGGAATCCGCCAACGTGTGTAGTACAAAAAGTAAAAAATGGAAACTGCTATCAAAAATATAAAGATTTATTGTCAAAGCAGCCCACAGTAACACTTCCTTTTGACTCTGAATGCGAAGATAACCTGTAAGATTTTTTTTTTGTATTCTTTTTACAAGGAAAACCCAGGCCACACAACACCACAGACACGGAAAGCAAGTTTTTTTTTTTTTCTGCATTCATGTATTTCACGGAGTAACGACCTACAATAAAGATTTTCTTAAGTATACCTTTTATTTGTAAGACACGTTTTCTGTTGTGTAATAAAGTAACGATGTATTGTATAGTTGTACCGTTAACATATTTTGCCATTTTTAATATAAAGATGAACATTTAATAAGATTTTTCGCATAATGGTCTACCTTGAAAAAAAAAAAAGTTATATATATATATATATATATATATATATATATATATATATATATATATATATATATATATATATATATATATATATATATATATATATATATATATATATATATATACATATATATACATATACATATATATATATATATATATATATATATATATATATATATATATATATATATATATATATATATATATATATATATATATATATATATATATATATATATATATACATATATATACATATACATATATATATATATATATATATATATATATATATATATATATATATATATATATATATATATATATATATATATATATATATATATATATATATATATATATATATTGATCTTCAAAAATGTATAATGTTTTACCAAGCGGGGGCAACATAATCGACAGCTATCAGTAACTGCGCAGTGGTGGACGTAATGAAGTCACAGCCACGTAAAGTAAAGACACCCATTGCTTGTATCCAGGTCTCTCATTTCATTTTCTGGCCATGGGAAGAGAGTATGGAGACTGTCATTAGGTATAAAGTGGTCAGCGGGCAACGGGTAGTGAGGAAGGGGCGCTGTGTGAGGCTAGCTATATACCCCATCTCTCTCTCTCTCTCTCTCTCTCTCTCTCTCTCTCTCTCTCTCTCTCTCTCTCTCTCTCTCTCACAAACCATATATGAATCTCTAGCGAAGCATAGGTCTTCACGGCTGAGTAAATGCAAATATTATTATTCGTGGTATATTGGTAAGTATTGTAGCCGTAATGTTAGTCGAGGTTGTTGGCTGGGTGAGTGGGGACGGTGTAAGGGGGTACACACACACACACATACACACACACACACACACAAAAAAAAAAAAAAGTGTCAGAAGCTTATTCACATACGCATTTTGCCATTAATCGGGAGTTTTCATAAGGAGTGGTTGTCACCAGGTGGCAGCACAGACACACACTCTTCTCACATACAAGCAATAACAGATATACCTACAGTGTTATTCTATTTACATGAAGATGCAATGGGCTTATATAATATATTTTTCTACGTAATCCCTTCTAAGTAGTAACACAAGTGAAATCAAACTCTTTTCATGAACAAGTGTATATAAGTTGATTTTCTAGTGAATCGGCATTTAAATTTATTTTGGTCATCTTAAGATTTCCAAATGAATACACTCTTGATTGGAAACGTCTTAATCTAGACGACAGTAAACATAAAGGCAACATGTCTGTGACAGTCAAAAGTCCAAAGTACATACATCTCCTTCCTAGTTTATGGAAACGGCAATTTTAATTAAAAAAATACAAAAAAAAAAAAAATTGTCAACTGGAGTGTCCAGGCGATAGTAATGCTGTATCTCTAACCAAAACAAACAGCTGACTCGGCCGCGCTGGTTGAACTTAAGAAACACGTTGTTGGACAAGAAGATGAGTGTTGGTGCGGTGCCCATCTCCACTACGCCCTAAGCAATGGATTACGGCAGCTGGACACTACAGCAGCAGCAGGATCGCCTGAGAGATGTTTGTTTTGGTTCTCGATTACTTTGCCTTGTCGCTCGCTTCGTGAGAGGGATGCTAAAATACCCACAAAAAAAAAAAAAAAAAAAAAAAAAAACTAGAGCCATATATCACGATGTTAGTGAGTAGGTTGTGTCATGCTATATAGTACAGTGTGATTTTTTTTATTTTTTTCATTGTCCAAATCAATAGTTTTTATACTTGTAATATGCTTTATTTAAGATAATGCTAGCAGTTTACTCGATAATCACATAAAAAAATAATTAATTTGACCACATTCTGTCAATATTATCCATACCGGATATTGAAAAGTCGATACATCATTTCAATAGTATCATGATGATCAATGTTCTGTGCATCTTCACGCACCTGGGATTTACTACAACAATATTTTAGCTCTCTTTCCTACAGTTAGATGAGCACCAACGACATCTAGTGGCTTAGTTCAGAAAACTCCCCATTCTTAGCAGCTTGTCAGTAGTGGAGATGCGGCGCTGAAGTGGTTCCCAATAAGGTTTAATACTTCATACTTCACCCCGTTAGCCTAATAAAACAATCCAGCATTTAACTGTTCCCCTTTAAAGCTGACAGGTCTATAGTTAGACGCTAAAGTTTTATCTCCTTTCTTAAAGATGGGTACTACATTAGCCTGCCTCCACATTACTGGTACCTCACCCGACTCCAGTGATTTCCTAAAGACAGAAACTAACGGCTCACTAATAACCTCTTTGCATTCCTTAAGTACTCTGGGATATATTTCATCAGGTCCTGGTGACTTGAACTTTTTTAGCCTATCTATTTCCTGTTCCACTATCTCCCTAGTTATGGAAATATCTGTCACCTTCTCATTCTCATCTGCTCTAAACACCTGTTCACTATCTGGCATATCCTGCATGTTTTCCTGGGTGAAGACAGTTAAAAAATACTCATTCAGAAGTTTACTAAAAGTAACCAGCTCCCCATCTGCTGCCTACAGTATCCTTATTCTTCGTCCTGTATACCTGACAAAATCCCTTGGGGTCCGTCTTCGCCTGACTGGGTCCGTTCTTCACCTGCCCTTAATCTCTTATATATACTTTTCTTACGCCCTATATAATGCTTTAATCTTTTATGGAACGATTCTTTAGATAAATGGTATTCCTCTTTATTTGGTGCTTATTTCAAGGATTCTCAAGTTTTACCCCAGATGGTCAGTCTGTAAAAGGTCTTACACGTTCATTGACATTATTGCAGTTCCTGTGCATGTGATTTGTTCGTGGAAAGGTCAGATAAGAAATTGATGCTTTTTTTCTATCTCTCTCTCTTTCACCCACTTTTCGTTCGTATGAAGTCCATGATGAACTCTCTTCGCGGTTTTATGTTGGTAATCAGTCTTCCGTTCTTTGTATGTGTGTGTGTGTGTGTGTGTGTGTGTGTGTGTGTGTGTGTGTGTGTGTGTGTGTGTGTGTACAGTTATCGCAGTCTATGTCTTGAGGTGGTAAGAATTCTTTAACTACAACGTTAGAGAGAGAGAGAGAGAGAGAGAGAGAGAGAGAGAGAGAGAGAGAGAGAGAGAGAGAGAGAGAGAGAGAGAGAGAGAGAGAGAGAGAGAGAGAGATTATACATATACTATAGAACAACAACCATCGCCAGTTTTCTATGTATCAAAATCTGTCGACTACCTGTCTGTTCAAGCCTAACCCGTTACTTGTATCTTATTTATTTATTTATTTTTTTTTTCATATATATCTTTATCTATTTCTCTGTCTCTCCAGCTTCCTTTTGTCGCTCTTAGTTTGAGACTAGCATCTTATCACAGCCAGGAAATTATGCACCAAATCAAACTTACTACTTATTAAGAAGGTTATTAAGGGATGTACGAAACTTAAGCTTAAACAGGCAGTGTCATTAACCACAAAAAGAGAATGCTATTAAAAACGCTATTTAACTGAGAAATAACGTACTGTTTGCCTTGGCCATGACCTAACTCAGTTCCAGTAAGCCTCTACCGTTCCCTGCTCTTGGTAACCACCACATACAACTCGAAGAGAGAGAGAGAGAGAGAGAGAGAGAGAGAGAGAGAGAGAGAGAGAGAGAGAGAGAGAGAGAGAGAGAGAGAGAGAGAGAGAGAGAGAGCAGCATCAAGCAGTCATCCCAACCTCTGCCTACTCAAGTCTGTCTAATCTAAGTTTTATGCAATGCGCCACTCTCGTGTGTTACAACATTAGCATCCCGGCGGTGCGGAAATGACGGAGCGAGGCGGAAACAAATGACAAGGCAACGCAACGCCCGGCTTCGTAATACCCTCCTCCGTGCAACACTTCGTCAAATTAAACCCAAATGAAACAACATCATGCATCTCTCTGAGTATTCCCTTCTTTTTTTTGTTTATCCTCCCCATAATGACTCGAATAATTACGTAATGGAATTGGTAGGACTCGAGAGCAAACAGGGACCAAGGGATGCGATTAGTGTACAGTTCTGTATGACGAGGCCATCAGATGACACACGGAGCCAACACAGGGACGTGATGAGACACTGGCGCCACGTGGGGAGGAAGGGAGAGAGGGCAAGGAGGGTAGGTAGAGGGAGGGAGATAGAGAGAGAGGGGAAGGACACTGAGAGGAAAGACAATAATGAAAGACAATAATGAAATGTTAACACAGTGGCGCAGCTTGTATGAAAGGGACTCTCTCTCTCTCTCTCTCTCTCTCTCTCTCTCTCTCTCTCTCTCTCTCTCTCTCTCTCTCTCTCTCTCTCAGATACTAAATCATATACAGGACATTAAAGTTCAAGGAAAAACGATAAATGTTCATCAGTCACTTATATTAACGAGTATACTATTACAAAACTGACATAGTTAATCTACAAACCTTCTTTTCTTTCTGGCAGGTAAGTATGCGGGTGAATGTTCCATATCAGCCAAGCATAACCTGCCTGCGACTGATGTCTGTGTAGCAAAAACAACGGTAGATAAAATAACCGATAGAACTATAATGCCAACCATATCTCTGGCAAACAATTCATCTAAAACTCACACAAATATTAAGGAACTATCCAGCATAACTTGGAACAGACGAAATATCAGAAACATCTATGGTTGATCCAGATTTATGAGAATGAGCGTGTTTTAGAGCGCTTGGATTGCTCGTGAATAAATAACATACAGGTAAAAAGGAGGTGGCAGGGATCAAACCCATGACAGGACACTCAAGGCTCACGGTTCTTTGTAACTCGAGCCATAACAATCTGATACAGTCTGACTTACTGACTGTCACTGGGTATGAGCTGTGGGTGTATGGTATGAACTCGTAGCTTTTGTCTTGAAGTCCATCTAAGAGAGAAAAGTGTCGGCGCAAAACATCAATTTGTGTAAATCGATGAATTTCAACATAATGATCAGTGAATATTGAGCATCACTACACGACTTCATACTTAGAACTTTTCGGAATCACCACAGACTGGATTTTAGCAGCGCCTTTAAAGTGTAACGCAGTACATCATTGAAAATAATACTTTTTTTTTTCAAAGACAGTGATGGGCGTGGCAATTACTTCTTTCAAGGTTACGAAACAATGGAGACAGCACATGGCGGCGTGCTGGCCCTGAACTGCTGCCTTGCACGATGCCTCTACTTAATCACACACATAAGCATAGGGATCCTGAAACAAATAAAAGACTTGAGCTGTGTTCCTGAAGCGTATGTACAAAACTACATTAATTTGATATATATGTGGCTATTTGTTCAAACGAGTGAGAAAATTGTGTATTCAATATTTCTTAGTGGAAGATACAGTGTAAAGGCTTAGGCGTCAGTAGTAGCGCCCATTCTCGTGTATATTTTGGGATGATTTTACAAATACTGGATCAAGTGAAGTATTTGTTATTGCCGAATTACCACGTAGCTTTGAAAAATGAAAAACTCACCATTGTTTAGAAAAGAATACTGTGAAGCGTGCAAATCTTCGAATTTTGGAAATCACACACACACACACACACACACACACACACACACACACACACACACACACACAGGGTACCTGAACCACTAATAGCATTATAAATTTTCATAAGCTTGTATAAAGAGCAACATGATTAATAACGGTAACTGTTAGCGGCGCTCGTTTATGTGAAGGATGTGCTGGCGTGAGGCTCAAAGGTCGTGGCTTGATACTAATAAGCATTCCGAAATGAACATGATATCTGGTGCGGCGATGACGTCGTGGGGAATGTGGTGGTGTGATACTGGATTTACCAGTGACGTCAGGGAGCTGTCATGATTAAGTACAGTCGTGGCCTTCAGAGCATTAAGTACAGTCGTGGCCTTCAGAGCATTAAGTACAGTCGTGACCTTCAGAGCAGTAAGTACAGTCGTGGCCTTCAGAGCATTAAGTACAGTCGTGGCCTTCAGAGCATTAAGTACAGTCGTGGCCTTCAGAGCATTAAGTACAGTCGTGGCCTTCAGAGCATTAAGTATAGTCGTGGCCTTCAGAGCATTAAGTACTCGTACAGTCGTGGCCTTCAGAGCATTAAGTACATTCGTGGTCTTCAGAGCATTAAGTACAGTCGTGGCCTTCAGAGCATTAAGTTTGCTGACTCGAACACCTTGCAAACTTTTTGATGAAACTGACATAACTTTTTATTTCTTTTCAGTTTACAACGAAGTAGAATCAAACGATATATAAATGCAGATTTACAGTAAAAGCTGTTTGATGCTCACTCAAACTTTATGACAAAGAAATGCAAATAACAAAATATATGGAGACAATAAATAAGAAACAACTCTGAGTTTTTCATTCATCTTTGTGTCATAAGACAAGAAGAAGAAAAGAAATCTCGTTCTATTTTCTTATTTACAAAGATATAACACACACACACACACACACACACACACACACACACAGACAGATAAATAGACAGCTTCTATACGAACAGGATATCCTTTCAAAACGAAAAAGAATCTTAAACATCCGCCTCTTTTTCTCAGAGATTCGAAGGCTGACATGAGGCGAAAGAGATCCAGCATAACAAACTTCTTCCTCGTGATTTATTCCAGACTCATGACAGTGTTGAGAAATTGGGAGTGGCGTGGGTGTGAAGCTAAATGAAATGCTTTCGACTTTGCTTCTCATTTTATATTAGAGTGGAGAGGGTGAGTCCGTACTTGTCGCTGTTTGGCATTTTATTTCACTCGTCGGGTGGGTAAGGCAGTGAAGAGTCATCTCTGTAAGGGAGAGCAACGTGTATGCTTTTATTTTATTAACCAAGATATCGTAAAAAAAAAAAAAAATGACGGTAGGGCAGACGGATACATAAATGGAAAGATAAAATAAAAAGTTCTGTAGGAATGACCTTTAATGGACAGGCAACCGACAGATGAGTGAAGAAGGTCAGGAGAAGAATTTGTCCACCACTGAAATCGTAAAAAAAAAAAAAAAAAAAAAAAGGCAATAGTGATGAAATTTCAATCTTAACCAGTCGCTTTATATCACCGGATTAAGAAATTAAAAATTGACTCCTTGCCACCACAACCTCTTGAATAACATCGCAGAGAGTATTCATATCACTGGTGCCTTCTGGGTGATGAAATTATGAAAGGATACGTGGCGATGTGATATGAAGAGGCGAGCATGAAGAGGTTTGGCTGCCTCACTCCTTCACTTATCCAATGATCTTGTCCGTCCGGCTGATGTTCTGTAATTCCTGCGACTGGTCAAGCCCACACCCTTCCACTTTACCCTATTTAATGTTGAAAAGAACTACAACAACGATAGGGGATGAAAAGGGCGATGATGTGGAGGACGATACAATGAATAACAAAATCATACATATTGGAATGAGACAAACAACTCCAATCCAGCGGAAGGAATTACAAAAGGAGGAAGAATTGATGTTGAAAATAACGTAGAAGAGCAACGATAAGCGGTGAAAACAACGATGAATAACAATGAATACGTGTCGGAATGATGTAAACTACTCTACGTAATCCAAAGGAAAGAATTACAAAAGGTGGAAGAATTAATGGGATCTGCCCCTCAACGTTAACAAATGGCAAATCTACCACACGAACACAACAAAGAACACGAAGAAAAATGAATATAGATTATGTTAAGAGGAACCCTGACCGCGCACCTCACGTACACCACCACCTCAAGTGTTATTTATAGCCAATGGCAGTCTTAAATTTTCTCAGCGGGCAACACGAGGAAGTAATATATTCGCTTACATATTTCCCTTTCTATAGCAAATAACACCTTCGAGAGGAGGAGGGAGTGTGAACCATCTCTTTACCTATAAATTCAAACCCATTTAATTTACGTGGAGGAAGCATGTCAATTTTTGTGTTTATATAATAGTGTATAGTCTGATCAAATATGTAAAGCGGTTCCAAGCTGTATTGTGTTGTTTAGATATAAAAAAAGTTAAGCGTTTACCAAGATAAAGATATCAAGTGAATGAACGAACGGATGAAAGAAAGAATGAATGAATGAACGAATAAGTAAATTAGTAAATAAATACAACAAAAAAAACTCGAATAAAAATGAAAACAAAAAAATCAAGTAAAAAGCAGATAAATATACAGATAAAAACAATGAACTAAGTTAAGCTAAAAAGTTATGAAATAAGTTTTATAGAGACTGTTGTCATTATCACCCTATACGTCATTATCATCATTATCATCATCATTTGGTTACTACACTTGCTGAAAGACTATCAACTAAATAGAAATAAAATATATAAAGATTTATTACACTCATTCTCTGCAATTTAATATAAGGCATAAAGGACGAAAATGTTAAGTAAATCTAATCAACAAAATTGGTAGGGGGGAGATATTAATGAAAGACAGAAAACTATGAATACCGGAAAGACGAAGAGAGAAGGTGGAGAGAGCGAGAGAGAAGTGTTGTAACAAGTTTTCGGGAGATAAGGAACTATCACAGAAAGGCCTGAATCCTAAAATACTGAAGATAACACTGCCACAGGTGGTTATGGGCACCATGTGGGAGTCTGTAGAGGATCAGAGAGTTGTGTAAAGGAAGTGAGGTGAATGTTTTGAAGGGCTATTAACCAAAACAACGAGAACAGCAACAACAGACAGAGTTAGCAAGTAAAGAAAAAGAAAATATTGTGGTATTCATATGAGGTAAGTACAGAGATTCTTGGGGGAAATGGAGAGTGGAAAATTATTTCGAATTGAATTGGTCTTTACTTTTTTTCTTTCTTTCTTTCTTTTAGCTTGCGTTTCTCAAAATATTTTCTTCTTTCTTGGGTGCAGCTTGATATACGCCACAAGCAGATACTTGTACATATATATATATATATATATATATATATATATATATATATATATATATATATATATATATATATATATATATATATATATATATATATATATATATATATATATATATATATATATATATATATATATATATATATATATTTTACAGATTTACATATTACTTTGCCTTTTTTCAGATTTAGCAAAGTTTATTTTACATACCCAAATCTTTAATCCTGTGCCTTATTTTTTTTTCTTGTACCTAAATTATGTAAAAGTCTCTCTCTCTCTCTCTCTCTCTCTCTCTCTCTCTCTCTCTCTCTCTCTCTCTCTCTCTCTCTCTCTCTCTCTCTCTCTCTCTTCTTCTTCTTCTTCTTCTCTTTTCTTTTCTTCTGTTCTCTTTTCCTTTCTAATTTCCCACGTGTCTGTTCTCCAAGTGTTATCTCGTTCATCTAATTTCGCGGGAGAAATTGCTGCACTTTTTTTTTTTTCATCCTTATCTTTTCCTTGCTTCCATTTCCGCCTTCTCCCTCGCCACCATTTACCCATCGCTTGTTTTACCACCACCGCCACTGCCACTGCCACCGCCACCGCCACTGCCACTGTCGTCGCCACCATCCTTAAACATGGGTACGTTGGGTGTCAAAGCGCCTGTCTGTCTGGCTTGCTGTCTGGACCTGAATCTCATTATGTTGTTAACTTTCCTCTCCTGCGATCATTATTTACCGCCGGCGTTCCCTCTATCAGTTCGTAAAGGGACCCGAAGAGAGATTGGATGCCACAAGTTTGCTTTTCTTTCCTCTTTTTTTTTTATTTGCTTTATTTAAGGGATGTCACTTTTTTTCCATTTCCCTGTATTGCATGGTGCAAGTTTCCATTTGCCTTTTAGATGAGACAAGGCCCCAATTTGTAGTGGGGATTGCTGCGTACAGTGCCATCTGGGATATTAATCCTTTCACTGTTAGGCAAAAATACTTTTCAGTATCCGTCTACAACTTTTTAGATACTTTCTTATGTACTACATTTTCTTAAATTACCCTCCACACACTCTTTCCTTCTTTCTGTATGCATTTTGTACAATGTTTTCAATCTTAACAAACGAAGATCATATCAGTGAAAGAGTTAAACTGCGCTGCTGACAGAAAACGCAATTTTTGGGCAAGAAGGGCTTTCAGCTATGTCTGTCAACATCTACCTATCCTTCTTGCTGGAAATTTGCCTACATTCAACATGTTCCTAGAAAGGGTGACCGTTCTAATCCCTCAAACTACCGTCCTATTGCTTTAATTTCCTGCCTATCTAAAGTTTTTTAATCTATCCTCAACAGGAAGATTCTTAAACATATATCACTTCACAACCTTCTATCTGATCGCCAGTACGGGTTCCGTCAAGGCCGCTCTACTGGTGATCTGGCTTTCCTTACTGAGTCTTGGTCATCCTCTTTTAGAGATTTTGGTGAAACTTTTGCTGTTGCCTTGGACATATCAAAAGCTTTTGATAGAGTCTGGCACAAAGCTTTGATTTCCAAACTACCCTCCTACGGTTTCTATCCTTCTCTCTGTAACTTCATCTCAAGTTTCCTTTCTGACCGTTCTATTGCTGTTGTGGTAGACGGTCACTGTTCTACTCCTAAATCTATTAACAGTGGTGTTCACCCACTCTCTTGTTATTATTCATTAATGATCTTCTAAACCAAACTTCTTGTCCTATCCACTCCTACGCTGATGATACCACCCTGCACTTTTCCACGTCTTTTCATAGACGTCCAACCCTTCAGGAGGTAAACATTTCACGCAGGGAAGCCACAGAACGCTTGACTTCTTATCTTTCTAAAATTTCTGATTGTGGCAGAGCAAACTTGGTATTGTTCAATGCCTCAAAAACTCAATTCCTCCACCTATCAACTCGATACAACTTTCCAGACAACTATCCCCTCTTCTTCAACGACACTCAACTGTCCCCCTCTTCTACACTGAACATCCTCTGTCCTTCCTTTACTTATAATCTGAACTGGAAACTTCACATCTCATCTCTAGCTAAAACAGCTTCTATGAAGTTAGGTATTCTGAGACGTCTCGTCTCCGCCAGTTTTTCTCACCCCCCCAGCTGCTAACTCTGTACAAGGGCCTTATCCCTCCATGTATGGAGTATGCTTCACATGTCTGGGGGGGTTCCACTCATACTGATCTTCTAGACAGGGTGGAATCAAAAGCTTTTCGTCTCATCAACTCCTCTCCTCTAACTGACTGTCTTCAGCCTCTGTCTCACCGCCGCAATGTTGCATATCTAGCTGTCTTCTACCGCTATTTTCATACTAACTGCTCTTCTGATCTTGCTAACTGCATCCCTCCCCTCCTTCCGCGGCCTCACTGCACAAGACTTTCTTCTTTCTCTCACCCCTATTCTGTCCACCTCTCTAACGCAAGAGTTAACCAGTATTCTCAATCATTCATCCCTTTCTCTGGTAAACTCTGGAACTCCCTGCCTGCTTCTGTATTTTCACCTTCCTATGACTTGAATTCCTTCGAGAGGGAGGTTTCAAGACACTTATCAATTTTTGACCACTGCCTTGACCCTTTTATGGGACTGGCATTTCAGTGGGCAAATTTTTTTATTGGATTTTTGTTGCCCTTGGCCAGTGTCCTTCTTACATAAAAAAAAAAAGAAATCAAGAGGATATCGGCGCCCTAAGCATGTCTTTCACTTAGAATATAGTTTTTTTTTTTTCTGATAGTCAAAGTTTTTGGAGTTTCGTTACTTTTCAGTTAGGGTTATCGACCTTTCTGCTTTGAATGGTTTTAGTTTCATCACTTAACTCAACCTCATTACTGGAAAAAAAAAAATGAAAAAAAACATGAGACAGACAAGCAGGCAGACAGACAAGGAGACAGACAAAGAAACAGAGAGACAGACAGACTTAGTTCTTAGTAATGTCAACAACACGTGTTTCATTTGTGTTCTTCTTGTCTCGATATCACGACTTTCCTTCATTTTTTTTTATTTTCACATACCAGGAATTTTCTTACATTTTTTAACTTGGGTACTTGTCTTTTTTCATATTCACGAACCTTTTCTTTTCCCTTTTTTTCTGCCCTGTGTGCTGGACGTACCTATAAAAATCTGCTCTGGACTCTTGCCCTCAGCATCCTCAGGTCGTTCGGGCGTGGAATGGAGTGTTCCCGTCATCCTCACTGAGCTGGTTACCTTGACGTTACCTTGGCATTGGGAAAGTGTGCATGTATATTCAGTGTCTTTTTATGTCCTTTTTTAATACAGGTATTGTTCCCATCCTTCAGTTTGTCAATCATTCCTTGTTGTCTTATGTCGTATTGTGAAAGAGTGTATGAAGTACTCGTATATTCACTTTTTCCGTGTTTTTTTTAGGGTTTTTTCTTCGTTTCCTTCATCCTCCCCTGTGTATTCAGCATCTTTCTCCTTCTTTTTGAAGTATGAGTATTGTTCCCGTCATCCTTCACTTTGGCATTGGTTCTTTGTTGTTGTTCTCTTTTATTGTCAACGAGTGTATGTAGTGTTCGTATATTCACCTGTTTTTTTTCATGTTTTTTTTTTTTTCGTTTCGTTCAACCTTTTCTAGTTCGTCATCTATTTCCTTTATATATATATATATATATATATATATATATATATATATATATATATATATATATATATATATATATATATATATATATATATATATATATATATATATATATATATATATATATATATATATATATATATATATATATATTGTGTGTGTGTGTGTGTAGGTGGGGGAGAAAATACGGATTAGAAAACAGAAAAATTCTTAGTTCCTGCTTTTATATATATATATATATATATATATATATATATATATATATATATATATATATATATATATATATATATATATATATATATATATATATATATATATATATATATATATATATATATATATATATATATATATATATATATATATATATATATATATATATATATATATATATATATATATATATAAAATTTTTCTTCTGCTAAGAAAAAAAATGGCAGAGAAACTATTTTAACTGAAAGAAGATGAAGGAAATGCAATATATATATATATATATATATATATATATATATATATATATATATATATATATATATATATATATATATATATATATATATATATATATATATATATATATATATAAAAGCAGGAACTAAGAATTTTTCTGTTTTCTAATCCGTATTTCCTCCCCCGCCCACACACACACACACACACACAATATATATATATATATATATATATATATATATATATATATATATATATATATATATATATATATATATATATATATATATATATATATATATATATATATATATATATATATATATATATATATATATATATATATATATTGTGTGTGTGTGTGTGTGGGCGGGGGAGAAAATACGGATTAGAAAACAGAAAAATTCTTAGTTCCTGCTTTTATATATATATATATATATATATATATATATATATATATATATATATATATATATATATATATATATATATATATATATATATATATATATATATATATATATATATATATATATATATATATATATATATATATATATATATATATATATATATATATATATATATATATTGTGTGTGTGTGTGTGTGTGTGGGCGGGGGAGGAAATACGGATTAGAAAACAGAAAAATTCTTAGTTCCTGCTTTTATACTCGTATATATATATATATATATATATATATATATATATATATATATATATATATATATATATATATATATATATATATATATATATATATATATATATATATATTGCATTTCCTTCATCTTCTTTCAGTTAAAATAGTTTCTCTGCCATTTTTTTTCTTAGCAGAAGAAAAAATTTAAAAAATCCCAAAAACTCTTCTCAGTTCTTCCTTTTTAGTACATAATTTCTAGTTTTCTTTATCATCTTCCAGTTTAAATTGTGCCTGCCCGTTTCTCTTGTTGATGGGAAAAAACACATCGAAAAGGTGGAAATATCTTTTTAGGTTTTGGTTTCTAAGAACGTAAGTCTTGGTGAACTGTTCTTTTGTCTCTCTGGATTCAGTAAGTACCGTTGTCTCCATCTCATATGTTCTCCTTTCTGATTGAATTTCTTTTTCTTTTCTTTCCTGTTCTTGTTTTTCATCCTCCTGGCCTTTTTTTTCCGTTTTCTTATACTCCTCCTCCACCTCCTTCTCCTCCTCCTCCTCCTCCTCCTCCTCCTCACATTTGCTCCCTCTGCCTTCCCACAGCCACGAACTAAGTCTTCTTTCATGTATGTGTTTGAAAATGTGTGTGTGTGTGTGTGTGTGTGTGTGTGTGTGTGTTATAGGCGAGGCCAGACGTCTTCATCCATTTTCCTTCATGTTTTCCATCTTAGTGTCGTCGTGCGAGCAAGAGAGAGAGAGAGAGAGAGAGAGAGAGAGAGAGAGAGAGAGAGAGAGAGAGAGAGGGGGAGGAGAGAGAGAGAGAGAGAGAGAGAATCACTTTCATTGTTATTTTTCTGGCCTTAATAACGAATTTCTTGCCTCACATTTTCTCCCACATACACTTGCTATACTCCAGAAGGAAATATGTGTTCTCTCCCACCACACAGTTGTCTCCACTCGCCCACACACTTTGGAACGAACCGCGTGTCCTTGAAAAGAATCCTCAGTTTTTAAGCTTGATTCATGTGTTTCGATGTGAAGATGTTAACAATCCATTAAAACTTTGAGCAACAGATACTCGTACTTATTGCGTCACTAAAATACTTCACCAACTGATCACTCCCTCCTGCGTGAGTTTGGTGGCGTGGCTTTTGGGGGATTGAGCTTGATGGTCTTCACTTTTTTTATCCCTGGCCTGAATTTGGGTCTATGACGAGACAGACAGTTCTTAGCCAGGAAGTGTTGGGTAACATGGAGTTAATATATGAATAATCGTATGTTGGCAGAAGATAAAAACAGATCCAATGTTACGGCAGTGTGTAAAAAAAAAAAAAAAAAAAAAATTGGAAACCGTCAATTAAAAGAAGCAGAAATAATTGATAATAGTATGATAGAAGATAGAAAGAGACGTAGAGTGAAAAAAAAAAATAATATATTTAAAAGAAGCAGAAATTATGGATAATCTTATGAGAGCAGAAAATAAACAGAGATGCAACATTACGACGCAGAGTAAAAAAAAAAAAAATTGGAAACAGTTTATTAAAAGAAGTACAAATCATTGACAATCGTATAACTATATAAGATAAAAAAAGAGATGCCACTTTACGAAGACGAGTGAGGATTTACAGTCCGTCAGTTTAAAGAGAAGAGTTAATGAAATGAAAAGCTTTTGACTCGCCCAAGAGATGCCTGGGAAAGCCTGCAGAGATGGAAGTTATAGTGACTGGCTTCAGATATTGAATCTTTACTAACAGGAAAGAAAAAAAATAAATAAATAAATTAATTAATAAGTTACCGGAAATATTTACCATGGCGAGATGCAACTTAAATACTTATGAAATTGAACTATTTTTGCACTACTTATCCACGACACAAACACACACACACACACACACACACACACACACACACACACACACACACACACACACACACACACACACACACACACACACACACATTCCCGCATCACAAACATTCACTAAACAACTGTCCCACACACTTACTTTCTCCCTCCCTCTCTTTCCCATCCTCTCCCTCCCTTCCGTACAGATTAATCCCTCGAAATAGAAAAGAAAGAAATTAAGCGACAATTTATAATCATGTAATGTTATTTTCCTCATTTTCAGCGAGTGGAATTAATTACTGTCGAGCACCACGTATTCACAACGCCGCCCAGATCCATGTGTAGCGTAATTCATGAACAAGACAGAAGCGCGCAAAAATGTAAATTGAATTCCATTACGCGAGGATTCTTTTACACTTTATTTTTATCATATACTTCCCCTTCCTTGTCTGTTTCCTTCGCTCCATCCCTCTTCTCTCTCCCTTTCTCCCTCTCTTTTTCTTCCTCCCTTTATTCAATACTTCATAAAGCGTCTTAATATTTTCTTCTCCAGCTTTCCTACTTCTTTTCTCACCACACACTTCTCGCTTCACTTTTTCCCCCCCCCCCTCACTCCTCCGCTCTTCTTAGTGGTGTGGGGGGGAGCCTTAAAGTTCTCCTGGCAACTCTAAATATCCCAGTTACCCTCCCTAATTACCCCAGTTTTCTCTTGACCCTCGACCCCATTTTCTTTCCCGGCACCCACCCTGATATTTCTTCTCTTTTTTCGTTATTATTCATTCCCTCAAGACGTAAAAGATGAAGTGAAGGGAGGAAGCTGAGGGGGCTTGGCTTAATACAGTGTTAAGGTGTGTGTGTGTGTGTGTTAAAGGAGATAATGTTATGCACTCTTGCTTTCCCTCCTGAGGTGCAAAACGGCAATTCTAGAACGAAGGGTGATAACAGAAAACATAAAGCAAACCAATACAAAGAGAGTAAATAGAGAGGGGAGAGTTGCAGCTTCCCTACTCGGCCTCTGTAATCGCATTATGGCGCACACTGCAGTGATTTTTGTTCATCTTCAGCCTGTATCGTCTTCAGGGTTCGATGTTCGGTATGATGGTTTATTTCTCAGTGGTATGGATGGTTGGCCTCCTTTCGCAGTGGCCCAGCATAAAAAATCGTAGTTTGTCTCAGTCTGTGAGTGATCTCTGGCCTGTATCGCCCGCAAGTTTCAATATTCAACTTGATGGATTATATTTCTCAGTGACATGGATGGTTGGCCTCCCTTCGTGGTGGCCCAGCAGTTTTTTTTTTTTTTTTTTTTTTTTCTGAAGTGAAGTCTCGAAATGCTCTTCTATATAGAAAATCGTGGTTAATGGCAGCATGTGAGTGATCTCAGGCCACTTGATGTTGCAAGAAAAGTCAAGTCACTGAGGCCAGTATTTTATAAACATTTTAATTCAGATGCTACAGAAATAATAAATCGTAGTCTAAGAGGCAGGCGTCTTTACCAGTGATGCAGAATACTCAAACTATCACTGGAGTCCTGAAAACATACTTAGAAATATCAATAATCTCCAATAGAGGCCGTTAAAAGTTGTCGAGATAAAACACTAAAAACTATTATATTAGCTACAGCACTAACGATGAATAGATGGCAATAATGACCATAGAAGAAGGAGAAGAAGAACAAGAAGAACAAGAAGAACAAGAAGAAGAAGATGAAGAAGAAGAAGAAGAAGAAGAAGAAGAAGAAGAAGAAGAAGAAGAAGAAGAAGAAGGAATGAAGAAGAAAAGAAATGAAGAAGAAAAGAAAAAGAAAGAAATAATAAGAAGAAAAAGAACAAAATGATAAAAACAGCAGCAGCAGCAGCAGCAGCAGCAGCAGCAGCAGCAACAGCAGTAGCAATCAACAAGGTAACCAGAGCGTACAGGCGGCCGTGGTGCTGGAAGCTTATAATTAGTCACGAACAACAGAATAAAGTTAATGAATGTAAATTAAAAAGACTAATTAGAAGTTGACGCAACTAGCATGACGAACTTGCTTTTTTACATGTGTTTTACGACTTGTTTACGAGGTTTACAGCGTCAGGAGAGACGAGGGAGGAGGTGGTGGTGGTGGTGGCAGGGAAGGGGAGGCAGCGCTAACTTAAGGTGTGACAGGGAGACGTCAAGATAATGTGTCAGCAGCGCGTCGCCAAACACTCAGTGAGTCGCAGGCTATGGAGAGACAAGGCTGCGAGACGCTGTGGGTGAAGGGGCGCTGGATGTGGGTGTGGGTGATGCAGAGGAGCATACGGAGGATACTTCAGGCCCTCTTGTATATCCCGTATCACGCTGTGTTGTGATGGGTGAGGAGCAGACGGTAGGAATAGGTGTGCTAACCTGTAGACGAAAGGGTGACTCTGGGAGGTATTCGGAAGGAGAAATTGTTAAATTCAGACTACGGAGAATCCTAAGGCGGCTAGCACAAGTTGATACCAATACTGACGTGTCATTTTCAAGTGGGATATACATCAAGAACGACATTGGAACGGCTACTTGTGGTGAAGTAGCCATTGAAGGATGAAAAGTAGGTACTGGGAAGGAAGACTTATTAAATTCAGACTCCGGATGGGAATAAAGTAGTGGCAACAGGCTGATGGCACTACTGACTTGGCTTCTTCAGGTGATATGCGGCTACTTGAGGTGAAACAGCCATTAAAGGTGACGCAAAGCAACCTACACTACTTGATGCTTCAGGGCTGCAACTTGATCACGGGGAAGCGAGGTGGTTTACATAAGGCGCTGCGCTCTTAAAACTGGTGATGCTGGTGGCCGTATTACGTTCCCGCTAACTTGGTGATGTGCTGCTCTGAAGTTGGTGAAGTCTTGGAGCCCAGTGTTGACCTTTGCGCGAGGTTGTAAGGTTGTTAGTGTAATTTCAAAGATAAAGTGTATCTTGAAGGGTGAGTGTACCAGGTGATAATGATGATGTATGTATGTTGTGATGGTGGTGGTGGTGGTATCATTATTATTATAATTAGTAGTAGTAGTAGTAGTAGTAGTAGTAGTAGTAGTAGTAGAAAAATTATGATGGTGTGTGTGTGTGTGTGTGTGTGTGTTTACGTTGTACTATTCAGTGTCTTCTTTTCGATACAAATTTGCAAAGCTGTTGGAAGAAAGTGTTAAGACATTACTTGGCCACACACACACACACACACACACACACACACAAACACACCAAGGGTTTGACCACTTAAGTCGTTCAAGGTGATTGTATTGTACTTTTCTTCCAGACTCTACAACTCTCTCTCTCTCTCTCTCTCTCTCTCTCTCTCTCTCTCTCTCTCTCTCTCTCTCTCTCTCTCTCTCTCTCTCTCTCAGACCACGCCGCCGCCTTCGTCAGCCCAGCGTTGTTCCCCAGTGCCTGCCTCTCTCCCTCTTGTTTACTTGACACACCTTTCTTGCCACTTCTCTCACTTGCCTCTTATTCCCCTCTCCACTTCTCCTCCATCCGGCACCCTCACGCCGCTCCCCTTCACTCTTTCCCTCCCTCCTCGACCCTTAGCAGCTTACGTCAGGGCTAAAATCTCTCGTACTGTGAGACGAGTGGACCGTAGAAGAAGGCGTTGAAAATATTAAGTCTTCTAATGCTCCCCCCCCGCCCCCACCCCTACCCTCTCTCCCCATACAGTGGTATAAAGAGATGCATCTGCACGTGTGGCGTGAATGGTGTTGCTGACTAGGCAGTGGTTTTGTGTGTATGTGAGAGAGAGAGAGAGAGAGAGAGAGAGAGAGAGAGAGAGAGAGAGAGAGAGAGAGAGAGAGAGAGAGAGAGAGAGAGAGTCGGTTAGTCAGGGAGAAAGATAGATAAAAGATAAAGAAAGTGAGAAGGAACTAAGAAAGTCTGTCTATCAGTTAGAAAGATTAATAAGACATACATAAAGTGAGAACGAAGTGAGAACGGACAAAGAAAGGCGGTCAGTCAGTCAGAAAGACGTATTAAACGTACAGAATGTGGAAGCGAATCAAAAGTCAGGAGGCCAGTCAGTCATTCAGAAAGATAGAAAACGTACAGAAGCTTAAAACTAAAACTCCGTAGTGCCTCCTCATAGTGAAGTTGTCTGGTGCTCGGAGCGTATAACCTCGGCCGGTGAGAGAAACACAACCACCGCGATACAGTTTCCCATCCTTAATTAGTTTAGTGTGTTACATTTCATGGCCATTGTGGGGAGGCTGATGCACGCGTCCATGCCGTCACTCTTACCGGAAAAATACTGGAGCTTTAAACACACACACAACGAAGTATGTCCTGTATAACTACTACTACCTACACCACAAGCTGAACTGTAGAATAATGTAGGGTCATTTTCGAACAGGGAAGACAGAGGAACGTAGCAATCTCTTGAGAAATTCCGCTCGAAGCTCTTCATTGAACCAGAATAGCTCCCGTCAGGAGAGTGAAGCCTGGTAGTGGATGTGATGAAGCACTGTTAGATCAAAGAGAAACGAAAATAGATTTTATGATAACAGGCAATGAAGAACTCGATGAAAAATAAAAGTGCTATTGACGGAGTAAGTGCAGAAAACGGCCGTCGTGGTATTAGACAAAGGCAGAGTGAGTGTTAAAAATAAACCTTTTTTTTTATTATGTACATTAATAGAAAGTAAATAGGAAGTAAGAAGTACATGATATCTACAGTGGTCATAGAATTGATGCGGGATAGTGAACTGTCATTATGTGTATGTGATTTTTTTATTTATTTATTTATTTTGTGTGTGTGTGTGTAAGTGAAAATAAGTCAGTTTAATTTCAGAAAAACAAACCAGAAGTTATACCCAAAATAAACTCAGGTATTTTCACCGATAGTAACAAACAGAAAGGCTGAATCACTAACAAACAAATAAATTAATCCCGCAGGCTTCACAAAGGGCTTCGAAACTCGTCCAGAACCAGAGGCAGTGAACACAGACTCGATGAACCCTTGTCGGCCATGCAGGTGACCACTGGGACTGTGCCGCGTGTTTGTTTGCATGTTTCTTGGCCTGCATGATTAATGAGGCATATGAAAAGATAATTTTTTTCGCCAAACTGTTGATACTGAGAGAGATACACCAGTTTGCTCTTTCATTGCCTCGTTCTTCCATCTGATGAACGACGGTTTTGTGTTTCAGAGGCAAACGAACGAGCTCATTGTGACCCTCGTGTTTGTGCCTCTCTGTGTGCTGGCCTGGCATTCTGTGTGGACGTGGCGGTGTTGTCTACACTGGTGGTGGTGATGGTGATAGCGATGGTGAATGTGCGGGACTGTGGTGGTGGTGATGATGGTATTTGCGGTTGCAGCATCTAGGAATCGTGGTGGTGATGGTGGTTGTTATGGTGGTAAGTGAATTTTAGGAAGTTTTAATTATTTTCTCTTTTACGTATACTTTTCCCCCGTAATTGTTATTCAAAGTGAGTGCAAATTTTTAAATGAGAGGAAGACACATACACACCATTGTGAACCTAGATGAATGCAGCGTTAGGTTAATGGTGATGAACAATTTCCTTCCCGTTTGCCTTAATTAACTTATACCTCTCTCTCTCTCTCTCTCTCTCTCTCTCTCTCTCTCTTACGCGTGATGAATAAGAGGATTTTACCGGATTTAATCGAGTTTTAAGTTTCATCTTCACTGCAATATTTCTGGTTAACCTGGTGACCACCTTTCAACCTGAGATCAGTAACCTTTGTTGGCTGTGGATGAATAGTAGGTGTAATGAAGTGGTGGACGTGAGGCCTCACTTTAAAATCGAACTGACGCCTGGGTGGTTTTTGAATGCTCTAAATCATCTACGGCTAGATGTTTGGCTAGATGCTTCAGCTTCCTTGGTTGTGTGTCTAAGTCGTAGAATAAAACGTGTGTGTGTGTGTGTGTTTCTCGTCTTCGTAAGTTTCGGCTGCCCTTCGTGGTCATAATGAAACAGATTCTTGGACTTACACTCTTCTTACCTGCAGGCGACACCCTTAGGAAATTAGTGCACATTTTTTTTGCTTAGTTTGTGTATTTTCACAATAAGAGAAATTATATTGTATACACTTCATTGAAACCTAAAAATGTGCAAATCTGATCAGTGGGTATATATTCTCAGTTTTGTCTTTATATTGATAGCTGATTTTTTCCTTCACAGAATAGCCTCTCGTGTACCGAGGGTTCGTGGCCACACACAGCCCTCCCCGCATCCTCGTTGTCTCCCTAATGGCGTCTTGCAGCTTTTGTCGGTCGTTGCCCAGGGCTAAAGAATCCAAGTACTGCCACAATACGGGCAGGCCGGCCATAATACGCTGTCCAATGGGGTATTTTAAGGGAGCCTACCCAGAAGGAAAAGCAGTGGTCATGGGAGTGAGTTTTAATGGAAGACTTTAAATGACTAGCGAAAGGCCACTACTGTGTACTACCAATAGAGATGGTACTTGTTAGCTGGAGTCTAATCAAAGTAGTGTTACATGGTCGCGTACAGGGAAAAGTGTATGTACTGCATTGTTAGTTTTGAACCCTTTGGATTCGTTTGGATCTCAGGAGCCTTCGATCGGTCAGCACTAAACAGGCCCTCGCAGGGATCAAAAAGTGACAAGGCTTGTTTGATGCGACTCCTCTCTATCGAAGTAGCAACCCTCGTCAAGGCAAGGCAGCACGTGTGTGTGTGTACGTGTGTGTGTGTGTGCCTAGAGGAGGCACAGCGTACAGCGGATGGCATTTTTTTTATATTTACTTGTAGCCCTTGACCTTTATCCTTGTGCTGTCAGAGAAACACGCAAAATATGATAGAATACCATGACACACACACACACACACACACACAAGCCACTGCTAGGACTCCCACAACAACTTTACCAGTCAGTCTTCAGGGACGAGACAAAGCTTTTGGTTGTGCGCCTCTGAGATGCTTCCTGACGTCCTGGTTTCCGGCGGAGAGTGGTGTAGGGAAGGCCCTTAGGAACGTCACCATATATGTGTGTGTGTGTGTGACTGAGCAAGAGAGAGAGAGAGAGAGAGAGAGAGAGAGAGAGAGAGAGAGAGAGAGAGAGAGAGAGAGAGAGAGAGAGAGAGCAGTTTCAGTAGCGTAAATGCAATGGTAAGTGTTAGCCACGTAGTTCAGTTAACAGCCATTAAGATGAATACTCCCATCACACCTTTATTAAGTTGTCGGGCTTGAATGAATCCAATCACGGAGTTTGCAATAAGCTGTATGTGAGCCGCGCTATCGAACGCTGTTTCCGGAAAAGATTTCGACTTTTTTTTTTATAGTCTGCATTAATTATTTGATACCGTATATTTAATGGTGCTCTTACTAATCATGGTTTTTCTTTGGATTCTTTCATCTTTGCACATCACCTAAATATTCCTGGATTACTTTCTAGTTAATGGTATCTAGTTCTTTTTAACGACAAATATTTTTTTTTCTTTACCATTTCTCTTTTGTTGTATAATAACCTGATTTGCTGCGGCGTATATATACTTGTAGTTCACGTTCCTCCCGTCTCTGCCTCCTTACCTTGCTGATCTGCACACCGCCCACACACAGGATCGTTGTATTGACGCACCTTCTCGCCAGTAAAATTAATTCATGTTTGCTTTCCTGCGTGACATCAAAAGAGACAGGACTAGATTCGCCTGGGATTTACATAGCGTGCGTTCCTTACTCCTGACCTGCATTACTACACTTTCATTCCCGTACTAATCTCCATTACGTTCTTGGTGTACCTCATGTCTTTTCCTGGAATCTCGGGTTGACAAGTCGTCACGCAGCCCACAACCCAGCCTCACCCTTGCTACATATTTCAGTCCCTCGCAACTTTATTTTTCGTTTATTCCTCAGTTATTGATCAGTGCTGGATGACTCCCGTTGTGCGATAATGCCTTGGTGCTTCTAGGAGAGGGAAGTACCTCTTGTGTAGACGAAATTGCAGACAGGTAGGTAGGTAAGCAGGACAGTTGTATTAAGTAGGTATCTAGGGAAGTTAATAGGCTTGGTAGCTGGGCAGTAGAATAAACAGGCTATAATTAGGTAGGTGGATAGGTAGTAAGTAGGGTAGGCTGATAAGTAAATAGGAAATGAAGTAAGTAACTAGTAGCAAAGAGTGGGAATCGCTTGTCTGGAATGGGTTTCATCCGTACACTACCAAAATTAAGGGAGTAGATACGCTTCGGTGCTCCGCTGACTTGTTTTACGGATCACTTGGCGTCCCGCGGGATGTGGCAGGACAGTCATGGAAGACTTGCAGCTGTTAATTGTTCGTCTGATGTTGGTTTATTGTTGGTTTTAGTAGTTTACATTCGCTTAAAATTATTTCACTCTACAATTCATTTAAAAAGATATCTGGCGACTACCAACCATTACTTTCTTGTTCATTGAGGAAATCTTAATGTAAAACAGGTCGTTAGTTCACGTATTAACTGGTATTTGAGTTTTAGGTCACTAATTCATCACTTTGGGTAAATTAACTTGTTCTTAGCTAAGCAGGTAGATAAGTGAAGTAAGTGGGGGCTGTTAAATAGTATGTCATCACGGGTTTCCATCTGTCTGTCACAAAAAAGTAAGGAAGAGAACATGTCTCGGTGTTTTCAGACAGGTGTTGTGGCTCAGCTGCCAGTAAGGGAGTGCTGCAGGACAGTAAGGAACAGAACATGCCTCGGTGTTCTCAGACCGGTGTTGTGGCTGAGCTACCAGTAGGGGAGTGTTGCAGGACAGTAATGAACAGAACAATTCTCGGTGTTCTCAGACCGGTGTTCTGGCTCAGCTACCGGTAGGGAAGTGTTGCAGGACAGTAAGTAACAGAACATGCCTCGGTGTTCTCAGACCGGTGTTGTGGGTCAGCTACCAGTAAGGGAGTGTTGCAGGACAGTCATGGTGTGGAGATAGTGAGTTATGCTTTAGTGTGTATGTGTTTGCGTCTCAGGCAACCTTTTTCCTAAAGTGAAATAATGCATATGATTCTCAAATGTGTACAATTTTGCACTTTACTGTACAAGGATGCACTTTGAATGTTGGGAGGGAGAGGCCAGTGATACCCCACAAGCTTGCATACGAGTGTGTGGGGAGTATTTACTAGTTAGTGCAGTTAGCACGTTCATCAGCGAATGTTTTTAAACGACTCAGGAATAGAGATTGATAGCAGATTAGCCCATTTATTTACGCAATGCATATTCATATCATTCAGTGTTCTGGGAATCGTGTTTCAGTGTCCTCCTCCTCTTCCTCCTCCTCCTTCGGAATAGTCTTTAACTAAGCCAAAGACTATTACTATTACTGAAACTGTTCCTAAGTAGACGAAAAAGAACAAAATGACCTGGCATCAAAACGCGAACAAACTCGATAATGAGTAGAGATTTTTAGGCAGTGAAAGTGTTATCATTACAAGTGGGTAAATATCACATTACCTGAAGTTATTGCGGTCTGGGAAGAAACGCACTGAATGATTATTTCAAGAAATGCTTATTGACCTTAGTAGTGAAATTCTTAACTGGGTTTAAAAGTTGTTTGAAGCAAAGCCTATGTTCAGTATTAATGAGCGGGGCAACGTCATTAATAATGGAAGTTGATTCCTGAAGAAGCGAATGAATGTAATTACTGATGTCAAGAGAAATAACTTCTTAATTTTTGTGAAACCTGCTTGTAAACAAATGAAATACAAGCAGTTATTGGCATTACTATCCTACGTCGTTAATATATTACTGTATCCTTGCGTGTTTTACTGGGAAACAAGTATTAGATTTTATAACCATGTTCATATCCTCATGATGTTTCCTGTCCATTTTCTGTGAAACAGTGTATGCAACCTCTGTGTATTGGCAGCTGTCAACAGTGGACACGAAACCTCAGTGGAGTTTAAGAAATACGTCGAATGTGGTAAGATGAAAAGTGCACGGAAGGCAATGGAAAGGTTTACCTAAAGTCTAACAATCTAATAGTCCATGCAAGTTTATAGTTTTTGGTAGTTCTCTCTCTCTCTCTCTCTCTCTCTCTCTCTCTCTCTCTCTGTCTCTGTCTCTGTCTCTCGTCTGCCCAGTCATCGTTCCAAACGGACGTGATTTTGAACGCTCTCACAGTGAACTTAACTACTAAACGTGGACTACTACTACCGCTATACGGACAAGCTATTGTGTGAGTGTTAAGTTGTAGTGAACTTATCTACTGAACGTGGACTACTACTAACGTCATGAAGGGTCGGAAAATGGCGCCCTGGACGTAAACAAGCCCTTGAGAGAGCTCTTCCGTTTTGAGGAGGTTTTGGGGCTTTAGCCAGCTGCTGTCCTCCAGCCTTGACAGAGTGACAAAATATGGAGTACTCTGGCCCTGCCTCCATATCCGCCGTTGAAGCCGATCTTGCTCTCAGTGACGATGAGGACATCACAGATCAACACTGGCCCCCAATGGATTTAAATAAGCAGTGTTCTGGCTCCACCCCCTGGCAGCCTCAAGTTGATGTTTCCCCCTCTGCCACCTAGCCCTCCACTTCCACCAAGCGGCCCATGGATCAGACCTCGAACACGAGCAACTCGTTATCTCCCACTCCCAAGTCATCACGGCACATCGAGCCTCCACATCCTACGGCTCCTTTCTCTCCCCCTTCCAGCCATGATCCTCACAATTCATCCCATGCTGGGCTTGTCCCATCTGCATCTGCTCCAAGGGCTGACTATGTGAAGCTTATCTTCTGTGGCAGCCCGAGTGTGGATACGAAGCTTCGCTGGCTCTCTGACGTCACCAAGGCGTTCTACCTTGACAGAGTTGGCAGAGGTAAAAATGTCAGCTGTTGCCTCGCGCTTTGTCTATATTTCACGAAGGCGTGTTGACACTATTGATAGCGCCGTAAAAGGAGCATTTTTGTCGTTGAAGACTCAGTCGAGAGGCCACGGAAATTCCCGACTTACCTCGTCACTCGCTTCCCTGTCCATGTAGACCCGTCTCGGGCTCAGGAGGAGCTGCCAGGCGTATACACTGCTCGTCGTTTCCGCCCACTGCAGACACATCAGCGTGGAAATGTTCCCGCTGTCACGAACCAGGAGTTAACGTGTGGCATGGATGTGCGAGACGCACCCTCGCTGCCGTCTCAGTTGTCAACACGCTGCCTCCCGCTCTTCACACCTCCCGTCAAGCACCACCACCACCACCACGGCAGCGGGCCGGCGCGTTCTTCGTGAAACTGTCGCACAGTTGACAGCGCGATGCACGGCCATTGAAGCTCGTTTCGAAGCTATTGATGCCCGTTTTGCTGCCATTGAGGCGGGTACGGCTAGCATTAGGACCGCCGCTGGCCGCACACTCGACACACTTGTCGAGTCCAACCAAGCACTCGTCGCGACCCTCACGACTTTCTCGGAGGCTGGACAACATCGCCGCCAGCTTTGAGAGACTCAGTGTGCGGTTCCCTGAGGACCTACCACGACGCTCGCCGTTGCGCCTCGCAACAGCGCTACTTTGACGTCCCCACCGATCCTCCGTTCACTCAAAGGCAGCCTTCAATAACGGAATGCAGCTTCACATCATCTCTTGGAATGCCTGTGGAATCAAGACCTACCCAAAGCTGATTTCTCTCAGAACATACATAGATCGCTACCACCCACACGCCATACTCATTCAAGAAGCTTTTGTAGGCTGTCATGTTCCTGAAGATGCTCCGCCTCTCCCTGGCTTCGTCTCGTATGTTCATCACGTCAGGAATGGCCTTGTGAGCTACATTCACTCCTGCGCTGCTCTACAGATGACGACATGACGTTCCAGCTTTTTGATATCACGGTGGGTGATGGGAAGCTGCGGCTCTGCAATGTCTACTCTGCTCCAGGAAGGATCAATCTCCCTGCTCTCCCCTCAGCTGCGCCTTGCGGCATGATTTACATGGGTGACTTCAATGCCCGGCACCCCGCCTTAGGTGATGTCTCCTCCACCCCAAATCGTAGTGGGCTGCCTCTGCTTGAGTACATCCGCCGCCACCGCCTCACTCACTGGCCTACTGGGGGCGCCACACACACCCAAGGTGGTACGCTCGACCACATCATCACTTCCGGCTTGGTAGCGTCGCACGTCAAGTGTTTTTCTATCCGCACTCTCTTCTCGGACCACATCGCTCTTGGGCTTCAGTATTCCCTGCCAAGTGGATCTTCTCTTCCTCATACTCGCCTCCCCATCACCATTCCTCCGAAGTACTGCCCCAGTACTTCCAGTCTTCTACC
Organism: Scylla paramamosain; assembly: GCF_035594125.1. Classification (NCBI taxonomy): domain Eukaryota; kingdom Metazoa; phylum Arthropoda; class Malacostraca; order Decapoda; family Portunidae; genus Scylla; species Scylla paramamosain. The sequence continues at coordinate 11,546,598 of NC_087185.1, forward strand.
GACATTTGATTTTCAGTCACCTGAAAACCTGTACTCTTCCCTAGTTGGCTCAACACATTACTTTTACACCCGTTACGTGACGCGTCCACATGTTAAGAGAAATCGTGAGGCTTCTGCCTGGACCCTGGATCAACGTATTCTCCAGGCAGAAAGGAAGGCTGTGGATGAAGGCCTTGCCTTTCAGGGGCAACCAACACCTAGTCGTCTTCTACAGTACCAGGCATCCAGAGATGACCTCGTTGCCCTTCAACAATGTGTGCACACAGAATCCTGGAGAAAATACGCCGATGGCATCAACCATCAGACAAACGCCGGCTCCATGTGGCATATGATAAACAAAGTCATAAAGAGGAAATCCCCGAGTGCTCTCCACCACAGCCCAGCTCAGTATGAACAAGATTTAATAGATACCTGATCTGAGCAGGCGCAGGCACGCAATCTTCCCGCTCACACTCAAGATGCTCTCTCCACCCACAGGAACTTTAGTACCCTGCGTCTAATGGCTGCACTCCTTCGAGCGGATGAAGATGATGACGTGCTCATCACAGGGGATGAACTGCGCCGTGCTCTCGCCAGGTGTAAGGCAACAGCTCCCGGGAATGACGGCGTTACTTACCAGGTCCTCCGACTCCTCCTCAAAGTCCCTGGTAATCCCTTGTTACAACTTTACAATCTGTGCTTCTGCAGGGGATACGTACCGGCTGCCTGGACCTCCAGTACCATTGTGCCCATCCCAAAGCCTGGCACAGATAATTTCAGGACCATATCCCTCACCTCCTGCTTCTGCAAAGTGTTAGAGCGTGTACTCCTCACCCGCCTCATGTTTCGTGTACAAGATAAGTTATCTCCCTGTCTGTATGGTTTCCTGCCACAGAGGAGCACGCATCACTGCCTGATGGAGCTGTACGCCCGCCTATCCCCCACCAGTGTAGTAGCCTTTCTTGATCTCAAGAGTGCTTTCGACATTGCTAACAGGGAGGTTATTCTCGACCAGCTGATTGAGTTTGGAGTGCGGGGAAACCTCCTGCGATGGATACGTGGTTATCTACGTAACAGGAACTCGCGTGTGCTCTTCAAAGGAGCAAGTAGTACGTACAAGGAACTCGAGCTTGGTACTCCACAGGGCGGGGTGTTAAGCCCCTTCCTTTTCAATATCCTGATGCACCGCTTGCTGACACTTCTTCCCGACATTCCCGGTGCTACTGTCCTCTGTTACGCTGATGACATGTGTGCATTCCAACTCTGCTCCTGACCTTCAGCGCTTCCTCCAGGCTTTCCATGAATCGGCGTCTGCTTGTGGCCTCATCCTTTCCCCTGACAAGAGTCGAATATTTCATCCATGGGGCCCCAGAGTACTTTCTGTGCTCACTGCAGGACACTGTATCATCTCGCCCTGCACACAGTACCTGTACCTGGGAGCGCCGGCGCGCGTCACTCCTGCCATACCCGCTCGGCAGCGCATCCATCCCATCATACAGGACCTCCTGCACCGACTAGAACAACGGTTTATCTCCTTCAAGTGGCTAACTAATAATACTGCCGGAATCTCCATCCCCTTGGCAAGAACCATTTACCTTACCTTTATACGATCGGTCATAGACTATCTCTCCCCAACCCTCAGTCAGCTCTCCAAGACCTCCCTAGAACCTTTAGAAAAATTCCAGAATACCGTGATACGGTACATCCTTGGGTGTCCCACCTCCACCAGGGTAGTAAATATGCTCACCGAGCTTGATCTTCCACCGGTTAAAGAGAGAATATACGCCAATGTCTCCTCCTTCAGTGTTAAGTGCCTCCACTCTCCCCATCTTACTCCGCACTATTCTCACGTCCTGAGAGCATCACTTGACCCTGCTGCGCCCCGCCCTCCACTTCGTCCCGGCATCCGCACCCTCGTCAACACAATGTGGTCCACCCTGCAGCGCCTTGACCTGCGTGTTCCCGTGGTTGAGGTCTATCATGGTCCACCTCCCTGGAGGATTCCCACGCCACAAGTCCCCTTTACACCCACTTCCAAGGCGGACCCACCACCACTGCAGAAACAACTGGCACTGGAGCACATCAGTGCAGTGTGCTCCTCTGTCCCTGCCGCGCACCGTCTCTACGTGGACGGTTCCGTGCAGCGAGATGGCAGTGCGGGGTGCGCTATGTACTCGTCTGACGTAGAGCCACCGGAGGGAGGCTGGGTTGGCCTCAGGCTGCCTAACTCGTCCAGCTCCACCTACTGCGAGTTACGGGGACTCCTGCTGGCCGTTACTTTCCTCTGTGAACGCCAGCTGCATGGCGTGATCTTGTGTGACTCTCAGTCAGCCCTTCAAGCCCTCTCTGCTCCACAACCCACTTATCACTGCCAAGTTCAACAAATCTTGTATCAGTTAGTTTCAGCTCGGGACAGTTACCTCAACGTTCACTTCGCATAGATTCCCTCCCACGTTGGCATTGCAGCCAACGACCAGGTGGATCTCCTAGCAAAGGACGCATGTCGACTCCCCCTGCCCGACGGCGCCACAGCCTCCCCCCGCTACTACCAAAGGATCACTCTTCACTCGACACACCACCGCACGGAGACTGAGAGGCCTCACAGTGTATCTATCCAGCACTAGGATCACTTTCGTCTCTCCCCACCAAAGTATCGCCGACATGGTCTGATGGTTCGTAGGGCATAACATTGTGACTGCTCGACTTCCACTTGGATACCGACCAGTGTGGCAAGTGTCTGCGGCTGGGGACATTCCTCACTTTTCCAGCTGCAAGCTGTGCGACGCACCCAACTCCACTAGTCTGCACCACTACTGTCTCGAGTGTCCCTCGGTCAGGGACATGCTGCCGCAGGGTCGGCTTGCTCAGTGTCTTTGACTTTATTCTCAAAGACAATAATTTAGATGTCATTCTGGTGCGACACCCACGCTTCGGTGGGTGCTGACTGCTACTCTGTCCTGCGAGTGTGTCCTGCAAGACACAGACAACCCTTAAGACATTGGCCTCGTTGCTTCATTGATGGCATGTCCTGAATATGTATCTCTTGTTTACATCTATTATTATGTATGTTTATATGTAGTAAATAACATCATGTTTCAAGAGTCTTCGTTTACGTTTTTTTATACATGTTACTATGTATGGAACAACAAAGGTTTGCCGCTTTAAGGCGCAATGAATTTATACACTCTCTCTCTCTCTCTCTCTCTCTCTCTCTCTCTCTCTCTCTCTCTCTCTCTCTCTCTCTCTCTCTCTCTCTCTCTCTCTCTCTCTCTCTCTCTCTCTCTCTCTCTCTTATCTCAGCCTAGGTTACAGAATGACAGGTACTGCCTTGTATATATTTTTTTTATATCAATCTTTTTTTTCTTTCTTTTCAGGTGAGTGACTTTGCCTTCATCAGTGTCTGTCGTTCTGGCCAAGGCGGGTCCACAGGTGAGCCAAGGTTTATGTTCTGCCACTACTACTACTACTACTACTACTACTATGCTTCTCTCTCTCTCTCTCTCTCTCTCTCTCTCTCTCTCTCTCTCTCTCTCTCTCTCTCTCTCTCTCTCTCTCTCTCAGATTTTTCACACTTTATTTCACGGTTTACCTCCTCTGCCTAAAGTCTGGGATCATCTTAATTATTTATGATCGTGTTGTGCGGCGCGTGAGTTCGAGTCTAGACAAGGAATGTTTTTTTATTTTTTTTATTTAGGAAGGACACTGGCCAAGGGCAACAAAAATCCAATAAAAAAATATGCTCACTGAAATGCCAGTCCCATAAAAGGGTCAAAGCAGTGGTAAAAAATTGATGAATAAGTGTCTTGAAACCTCCCTCTTGAAGGAATTCAAGTCATAGGAAGGTGGAAATACAGAAGCAGGCAGGGAGTTCCAGAGTTTACCAGAGAAAGGGATGAATGATTGAGAATACTGGTTAACTCTGTGCGCAATGACTTAACCTGCTCTCGTGCCCACGCTCTTGAATCTTCCGAGTTTTCCACCATCTGGCTACGACTACAGAGTCACTCTCATACTAAATTTATCTGTGCTGTATACTTCTCACCTAACTCCTCTGATTATAAGAAATTTTTTGACTACTTAACTTCCAAAGTGGAGCACATTCTGACCCTCTTCCCTTTTGCAGAGATCTCCATTCTTGGAGACTTCAATGTTCACCACCAGTTTTGGCTTTCCTCTCCCTTCACTGACCATCCTGGTGAACTAGCCTACAACTTTGCTATCCTCCATGACCTAGAGCAATTAGAGACGTCGCAGTGAGGCTGGTAGATACCTATCAGCGCCAGCATTTTTAATTGTCTCCGATTTCCTGGGGCAAAGGGGTTTCTTAGCTAAATTTGAAATCGATGTGCAGGAAAAGTACAGCATGAATTGCTGCACAAGTGTATCTAAAATTAAAAATATAACCATTAATATTAATATTCATACTTACTGGTGTATGATAAGGCTTTGTTAATTGAATTATAAGATAAAACTAAAAATAGGTAATGATTTTTTTTTTTAAGTATGAACAGTAAAAATAAAAGGATGTTGATTTCGGCTTGTGCATTTTATCTGGGAATGTTGAAAAATATCAGATATCACTGACACGTCTTGTATATGAAAGTAATCAGTGAAATAAAAAAGAGAACAGCACCGCTGGCGGACGTACGACGTACTTATCTTGATCATGATTCTTCAGTTAAAGAAAGCGCCGCGCGCCGTTAGGAAGGAGTGTAAAGTGTAAACAATAGCCTCTCAGTTCTGCCGATACAAAGGCCTTTACTTTGCTTTACTATATCCAGAATAGGGTATAGCTCGTTCTTTCAGGAATTTTCTTAATTCCGCTGTAGTCCATGATTGTGGCGGTGATGTATCCATTGTGCAGGGTAGTCGAGTAAGCGTGGTCCTGTGTTTTGGTTTGCTCGCTGCCCAAGTACCCGAGGATAGTGATCGTACCGCAAAAATAAAGTATCTGATACAAAATTATATTTTCTTTACATTAAATGGATTTGCCTGTTGTTTAGTACATTAAAATGCAAGTATATATTAGTATACTTCCATTGAGGTCAGTAGAAAATTACAGATTGCCTTGCCTTGATACACTTATA
>NC_087185.1:11556663-11669163 GCF_035594125.1 Scylla paramamosain
CCATTGTTGCCTCATTGAAATAAACATCTCATCCACCCTCCACCCTCCAGTCGCTCACAGGACATACTGAGGTGCGCACGACTACTCCTCTGCCTTGCCGTGTGAGGGAAGGTGAGGTGGCGAGTGATGCAACTGAGAAAGGAGATATGTAGGAAAGAGTGGAAAATTAATTTGATACGAAGGAAGAAAACTTGAAGAAATAAGAGATCTGCAAAGAGAGGAAATAAAAACTGACACGAATACTGATGCGAAGAAAAATAAAGAGAACTGAATTGAAGGGAAAATGGGTAAGAAAAGAAGGAAACTTTGAGTCAAGACGAAAGAAGGGAAGAGAAAGAGGAAACAGGAAAACGAAGTCGAGACTGAGGAAGAAAATATAGTAAAAAAGTGGAAAAGGAGGGAGGAAAGAGGAAAGAGAGTAGGAGAATAAGGATACAAGATGTGAAAAACGGAATAACGAAACGCAAGGAAGGGAGAACAGGGAACAGGGAAAAACCGACACTGACGAAGAGAAATTATGAATGGGCGATATGAAGGAATACACTTTCTTTTATTGTTTTTACCTGCTTGGAGTATATCTAATGTTGAAATGGTTACCTGAAATTCTCTCTCTCTCTCTCTCTCTCTCTCTCTCTCTCTCTCTCTCTCTCTCTCTCTCTCTCTCTCTCCAGTCAGAAGTGCGTATTAACATTTAACGTGTGTATGTGTGTATCTTGATAAGAGCAGATGAAGACAGCCCCGTACATGACAATAATTCTTAGCTACAGGAAAACGGCGTGGGAAAAAAAGAAAAAAAAAATCCTTCTTTGTTGTTGGAGTTCTGTGGAAAAACCAAGACTCCACCGCCATGTCATGCTGCTGCTTACAAGTTCACCAGATTACTTTCTTCCTCCCTGTCACTCTTACTTTCCTTATATTTTGCTTCTTCCCTGCCACTTACTTCCACCAGCTGGCTACCATCACCGCCATCCTGCCTCCCGCCTTCTGTCGCGCCTCAGCTTCACCACGCCTCCCGCGCCAGTTGACCTCATTTGTCTGCATGAACCAAGTGGTGCCTGCAGGTGGGCGAGGGTTGGGTGGGGGACTAGGGACGTCTTACTCTCCCCTTCCCATCCGCCTTCATAGATTATGGAAGGGTTTTTTTTTTTTTTTTTAAGAGTTTCGTTGCGGTTGTTATCTGAGGCCTGGAACACGACGCGACGCTCTGATTGGCCAATTGCCCTTGTTTTTGCCGGGAAATCTGACGCAGTTGGGGTGCTGAGCGGATGTCACACAGCTAAGTTTAGTCCACACTTGCTCGCCTTGTTCCGGTGGCTCGGCCTTGAGCACGGACTCTAAACCATGGTACAATTTGCCCGGTATTCTAAAACGCTTTGCTTTCTCACCACGACTATTTTTAAAGGCCACAGATGATTAGCTGGGTCCTCAAGAGTGTTTATTTTTTTTTTCTGTTTATAGCGTAAAAATCCCGTTAGTATCTCACTAAAACTATAAAAACACTCTTAAAAATCCGTGTCACTTCAACTAGAGCCTTTTGAATGTCGTTGAGGTGCGGCACAAAAGGGTTTCTGAATACGGTCTATTCGCGTGGTGGTGCTGGTGTCACGTGACAGACAGGACAGCGGGGCTTTCTTCCGCACTGAACAATGGAACAACAGCCAGCAGAATTATACCAAATTTTATTGTAACATGCTCTCATTCATCGTAATTTTACCTACAATTGCGTTTCGCCTGGCGTAACAGTGGCGTGGGGACTGCAGCACAGGATACAGGAATGGCTCTGTGCGGTCCTCAAAGTGACCACAAGTCAACACCTCACTCACGGCGGCGATGTCATGTCAATAATTGTGATTTTAGTGCATAAGACCACATATTGAAACAGTTCTGCGCTGCACCTCCACTACTTTCAAAAGACTCTAGTTGAAGTTACACGGGTTTTTAAGCATACTGGCTATGGTTTTAGTGACAGATTAACAAGATTTACACATTATTAACAGGAGAAAGAATTTTTTGTAACCTTTGAAAATAGTCGTGGTGAAAGAGCAGAGCGTTTCTGAACACGGGCCACAGATCTCGCCAGCACGTAATTATTGCCCTAGAGATAAATGTAGCCTTCAGTAAGTAACTGTCACTGAATCTGGACGCGTCATGTGGTTAGTAAGACCATCGTCATCATCCAAATAACACATAATTATAGCAGGATCTAATCTATCACCCGTAATTTCGTTTCTGCTGAGAAGCGTACAGTGTGCCTGGATGAGTGTGCCGCCCCTGCCACCGTCACCACCGCCCGCCACACAAGTCTGCGGGAGTGAGTGGACGCGGTTCGATCTGTCTGGGCAGCGAGCGCAGATCAGCCTATACATACAAACGAGAGACGTAAACCTTTCCCGCTAACATTCTTCCCTCATTCTTTTCTTATCGTTTAGTGTTCATTATTTACTTATTTATTCATCCACTCATTCATTCATTCATTCATTCAATCATACATTCATTTATTATTTTTACATTTTACGTCTTTTACATTTTACGTCTCTTACATTTTACGTCATGATTCAGTCTGTTATTATAGTTCTTCGTGACGCTAACTTTGTTATTGATGGCGTTGCCTTTCCCCTGACGCATTCTTATATCAAACACGCACGGCAATAAGCAAAACATACAATGCTGCCTAGTACATATCCTTATAATGGTCCGTATTCTGAAACGCTTTGCTTTCTCACCACGACTATTTTTCAAAGGCCACAGAGATGACTAACCGGATTCTCAAGACTCCTGTCAGTAATGTAGAAATCTTATTAATCTGTCAATAGAACCATAAAAAAAAAACACCATTAAAAAATCGTGGATCTTCAACAACCAGAGTCTTTTGAAAGTAGTGGAGGTGCGGCGCAGAAGTGTTTCAGAATATAGTCCTGTCTTGAAATAGATTTAGAAAAGAGATAAGAAAAATGGTTCTCAAATAGAGTGGTAGATGAACTGAATAGACCCAATTGAGTCATTAGGGAGCTTTAAAAGATTAGATGAATTTATGGAGAAGTGGAAATAAGTAGGTTTTTTTTTTTTCTTACAAGGACTGCCCCGTGTATAGGCCTGATGGCATCCTGCAACTTCCTTTGTTTTCTTTTGTTCTCAATGTGCCGTCTTCTCTCTAGGTCCAATCTCACCAACTAACTCTGCGACGCTGCCTCGTATTCAGAAACGCTTTTGCTTTCTCACCACGACTGTTTTCAAAGGCCACAGAGATGTTTAGCCGGATTCTCAAGGCTGTTTTTCCTGTTGATAGTGTAGAAATATTGTTAATCTAGAGCCCTAGAAACACCCTTGGAAACCCGTATAGCTTCAACTAGAGACCTTTAAAACTAGTCAGGATGCGGACTGAAATGTTTCAAAATATGGACCATAACTTATTCTGCGTCTTTTCCCCAGGTCCATTCTCACCACCACCACCATCTCCACCGACACCACCAGCATGCCGGCCAAGCGCGTGCCCACCAGCGACACCACGGAGGCCCTCACGGCGGAGCTGGAGCCCATGACTCCCAAGGAGGAGAGGCCACCTGGGGAGGTGGGCGAGGATGAAACGCAAAAGACACAGCTCAAGAAGGAACTCGGCTTGCTGGAGGGCGTGGCCATCATCCTCGGCATCATTGTGGGCTCAGGTGTGTGTGTGTGTGTGTGTGTGTACCAAATTGTTTTTGCATTTTCTCATTTTTGCAATCCTTTATATTAATATTGTTTTATTTTTATTCTTGTGTATATTTTTGTTTTGGCTTATTATTATTATTTTATCATTATTATTATTATTATTATTATTATTATTATTATTATTATTATTATTGTTGTTGTTATTGTTGTTGTTTTCACACGAATCTGTATGGTACAGTAGTCTATGTATGTGTATATTCTGGAAAGCTAAATATTATCAGATTTTCTTCTCTTTTTTCTTTTGAGTTCTCTTGATGATGTAACAAATAATAATAATAATAATAATAATAATAATAATAATAATAATAATAATAATAGTAATAAAAATAGTAATAACATTTTATAATAAACATCTTGAGAGACAAAAATATACAAGGGAAAAGCATGATGATATAATGTAATGCTATAATGTAAAAAAATTGTAAACACCAGTACCAATACTAATTATCAGAAAATAGCAAAAGTAATACTAACTGTAGCAATGTGTGTGTGTGTGTGTGTGTCTGTGCATAGCAGATGTGAAAATGTTAACACAGTAATTATCAAGGTCTCTCTCTCTCTCTCTCTCTCTCTCTGCAGGCATTTTCATCTCGCCCAAGGGAGTGCTGAGGGAGACAGGCAGCGTGGGCATGTCGCTGGTGGTATGGGTGATGTGTAGCCTCATGTCGATGGTGGGCGCGCTATGCTATGCAGAGCTGGGCACATCCATACCAAAATCAGGCGGAGACTATGCGTACATTAATGCTGGCTTTGGCTCCCTCCCTGCCTTCCTTTTCCTCTGGGCTGCCAACCTCATCTTTGTGTAAAGTTAAGTTTGTTGTGCAAGTGTTCAAGTGGTGGCCATCATGTCTTTATAAGTGCATAAGGGTTTTGCCATCTTACTAATATCTTACTTGATCTTAATACTTAGTGCTGTGATAACTTTACACTGAAAACTGTAACTTAATGTTCATCTAGAACATTTCACATTCCTTAGTTCACTGTTATATTATCAAAGCTTTGGCCTTCTCTCTGTAATGTGTTGTTATACTGGTACAGTGCCTGTGTCCCTCTTACTTGATCTTAGTATTTATTAATGCCATGATAACTATGCACACTGTATAACCTTAATGTTCACCTCCCATTCAAGCATCCAAAACTGTACATATTCCTTAGTTCACTGGCATATTGCTAATGCTTTGGTCTTCCTCAGTAGTGTGTGCCATACTGATGCCTCTGTCCCTCTCCAGGCCCACCACCAATGCCATCATGGCGCTTGCCTTTGCCAAGTATGTGATTCAACAGTTCTTCCCCAACTGGGACCTGCCAGACAATGTTGTGCGGCTCATTGCAGCACTGTCCATATGTGAGTGATGCTTTGGTCCTGGAGCACACACTCACACTCACACACACACACACACAAAGAGTACAAAGAGTAGTCACTATGATGGTTCCGGAGTTGAGTAAGTTGACCTATGAAGAGAGATTAAGAATGCTGGAAATTCCTATCCTTGAAAATAGGAAACAAAGAGGGGATTTAATAAACATCTATAGAATGATAAATGGTATGAAAAATATGAACAAAGAATGTTTTATAACTTTAGACACACAGAGTACAAGGGGACACAGTAAGAAATTGAAAAGTAAGAAGTTGAAGAACTGTTGAAGAGACATCAAAAAGTATAGTTTTCCTCACAGAAGTGTGAACAAATGGAATGAACTCAGTGAAGATGTTGTCAATGCCATAACTGTGTAGGAGTACATAGATACACCATTAGAAGTTCGAGGTAGGTTCCAGTAATGCGGTTTACACCTCGTTGGGTACTGCCACGGTCTCGGTCATTCGGCTGACTGGACGCCTACCTAAAACACCACACACTCACGCCTGCAGTGGTTTTCCTTTATTGTGATTTAAGCACCACCTGGAGTTTGGGTAAGCACTTTGTATTATGATGGTATTGCGATTATGATGTATTGTGATTATATATTTATTTAGTATTAACTTTGATGAACATGTAAGTGTATGTGATTACAGTTAAAAGTATTTGGGTGATCTTGTTAAGTACTTATTGTGAATGTACCTTGTTGGTGATATTTGATAGAAACCTGATTTTCTATGGAGTTGGATTAGTATAACATTTCCAGACCATGTTTATATTATAAATTGTGATGTGTCCGCTAAATTCGTGTAGGATTTCGTATTCACTTAATTGGTTGTTGGCAGGCCTCTGTTGTATACTTGCTGTGACCGTGTCTGTGTCTGGGGAATCTAACTGCGCCTGTGAACAGCGCCCGCAAATAAACTCACGGCACCTGTCTGGAAGTTTCTGTACCGATCCCCGCTCTACAAGTGGTGACCCCGGAGTGACCAGACGTAACGTGATCATCGTGGAGCACGTGGAGCTACGGAGTGTGGTGATTGGTGGCAGACTATAACTACACAGTGACTATATGCTGGTCGTCCAGGTACTCTATTATTTTACTCTTGTCCTGTTTGGAATCTATGCCCTTGGAACTATGCCGAACCAGGACGAGGGTTCGCTACTTACATCTAGTGCGTCGCAGGATAGTGTTTCTTCCGTGATCGCAGGTGTTGCCGTCAAACCACCACCCTTTGATGAGACTTCAGTAACACGCTGGTTTACAATAATTGAATCACAGTTTGTTCTTGCCAAGATCATTGTTTCAAGTACTAAATTTCACCATATATTATCAAATTTGCCACTTAGAGTAATCAATCAATTGAGTGATGAAGTCATCAATTCTTCAAACTATGGTGAATTAAAGCAATCTTTGATATCTCTCTTCACCAGGTCAAAACCTGAACTTTTTGACGCTCTTGTTAATCAAAATAACATAATGTGTGACAGACCTTCCACGTATTTGAGAGAGTTGCGTAAAATAGCTGCTCAACTAGGGGTGGATGATTCCTTTATAAAGTTAAAATTTTTGAAAGCATTACCTAGTAGCATCAGACCTCTCCTAGTGACATATGAGGAGAGCTCTACACTAGAGGAACTGGCTCGTGTAGCTGAGACATTGTTGGCCTATGGCTCAAGTAATGCGAGTGTAAACAACAGCACTAATGTTTCCATGGTGGAAGGTGGACAAGGGTCCAGGCCTGCGAGCCGGAACAGAGATAATGGTAATAGAGGCCCGAATTTCACTTCAGCTTGTCAGGATAATGTATTTTCTAGAACTTGTGTTCCCATTGGAGTGCGCGCCTTTCATGAAGCTCAGCGTCCTCAGGTGTGCAGGTACCATCTGTATTATGGTAACAGGGCAAAATCATGTAAACGATGGTGTATACTTTCTTCTACAGCTTCTAATATTTTGCCAGATTCTCGCCCTAATTCTCGTTCTTCTTCCCCCGCTCGCGTATTCCACCAGGCGGGAAACTAGTAGGGCAGTCCGTAGAAATATCAGTTGCGACCGTCGGACTGCCACTTAGAGCAGTGATTCTCAAAGTGTGTGCCGCTGTGCCGCCATTATCTCCTTGGTGTGCCGCGAAAATTTGGGTGGGATTTTGATTTGTGTCCATAATATAACGAAACTATTGTGAATTATAATTTATTTTTATGAAGGGTAACTAATTATATATATATATATATATATATATATATATATATATATATATATATATATATATATATATATATATATATATATATATATATATATATATATATATATATATATATATATATATATATATATATATATATATATATATATATATATATATATATATATATATATATATATATATATATATATATATATATATATATATAAGGGTAGGTGTGCCACAAAAATATTAGTTGTTTCTTAGTGTGCCGTTATACTAAATAGTTTGAAAACCACTGACTTAGAGTAAGTGCCACAATCGGTTGCAAGAATTACCAATTTTTGATAGATACTGGTTCATCACTTTCGCTACTTCCTAATGAATCAGAACTTACTCCATCCCTCAGGCCAACTGCTGTTACTCTTACTAATGCTTCAGGTAAACCCATACGTCGTTATGGTGAAGTCGATGTAGACCTTGGGATACGATGTATTAGGCGTTCTTTCCCTTGGTCTTTCGTCATTGCTGACGTTATACATCCAATTTTGGGAACCGATTTTCTTGCAGCTAACTCACTAATGGTAGACTGTAAAACTCAGTTTCCAGTTCTCACTTCACCTTTGCAGTTGTCAGCTACTACACCTCCTGTGGAAACTATACACCATCGTATTGATACAGGTGACTCACCTCCTATACATTTCAAAGCAAGACCTTTGACAGGTGAGAAGCTCAAAGCGGCTAAAGATGAATTTCAGTTTTTGCTTAATGCCGGAATCATTCGGCGCTGTAACGCTCCTTGGGCGTCTCCTCTGCACCTCGTGCCTAAGAAGGAGCCCGGTGCTTGGAGACCTTGTGGTGACTACCGCGGACTCAATAACGTAACTGTGAATGATAAATATCCCATACCACATTTGCGCTGTCTCACCATGTCACTTAAGGGTAAGACCATATTTTCAAAGATCGATTTACAGCGTGCATACTTACAGATCCCTGTGGCCAAAGATGATGTACCTAAGACTGCAGTATGCACACCGTTTGGTCTGTTTGAATTTTTGTACATGTCCTTTGGTCTAAAAAACGCAGGTTCCACTTTTCAGCGCTTCATTGACACAATATTGGTTAATGTTAAGAACACTTTCACCTACTTGGATGACATCTTAGTAGCTAGTACAACTCTTAAAGAACACATTGCTGATGTTAAGACTGTTCTTTCTACTTTAGCAAAACATAACTTAAGACTATCTATAGATAAATGTGAAATTTTCAAGTCCTCGCTCACCTTCCTTGGCTATGAGGTCAGTGCTCATGGAATTAGACCTCCTCAAAACCGCGTTACTGCAATTTCAGAGTTTCCTTTACCGCAAACTTCAACTGCATTGCGCCGTTTTATGGGGATGCTAAATTTCTTTAGACCAATGATCCCTAATTTTGCCGATGTTGCTTATTCATTGACACAACTCTTACGGCATAATCCATCTTCTAAATCTCTCTCATGGACAGATGTTGCAAGGGACTCCTTCAACAATTTGAAGCAAGCCCTAGTCACTTGTCCTACCCTCGCCTATCCCTCTCAGAAGGCAACTGATTACCAGCTTGTGACTGACAGCTCGAGCTTCGCAGTTGGCGCAGCTCTATACCAGATTATAGATGACACGCCTACACCTCTAGGATTTTATTCCAAAAAGCTCTCTGACACTCAGAAAACCTATTCCACCTATGACAGAGAACTCTTAGCTTCTTATTTGGCTGTCATTCACTTTAAAACACTCATTGATGGCCACTCGGTCACCTTGTTCCTTGACCATAAACCTTTAGTTTCTGCCTTCCATTCTAAGTCAGTTGCAAAGTCTGATAGGCAACAACGGCAACTTTCTTTAATCTCTGAATATGTATCATCAGTAGTGTACATCCGTGGGGAACACAATGTTGTTGCCGATTGTTTATCAAGACCATCATGTGCAATTTCAGTTGATTCTTTCGACTTGTGTGGCATAGCTCGTTCCCAGGAAGGTGACACCGAGGTCGGTTTGTACAAGGAGAGATTATCCAATTATACCTTGCCCTCTAATCTTGCTCTATGGTGCGACACATCTACCAACGCACCAAGACCGTTTGTTCCTTCTTCTCTTAGGATAAATGTCATTCCTTCATTACACGATCTACCTCATCCTGGTATTAAAGCCACTGCTAAAATAATTAAACAACGTTATTTCTGGCCTTGTATGGACAAAGATATAAAGGAGTTTGTAACGAATTGTCTTAAATGTCAACAAGCTAAAACACACAGACACACAATATCACCAGTTTCTCCTATTTCTACTCCTACTGATCGCTTCCAGACTGTTCATATAGATATTGTTGGACCGTTGCCTCCTGCTACTCTTCCTAACTACCCATACCCTCTCCCATACAGTTACCTTCTCACTTGCATTGACAGAGCGACAAGATGGACAGAAGCTATACCTGTAATAGACACCACCGCGAGCTCCGTCGCTATTGCATTCGTGGCTGGTTGGATTTCTCGTTTTGGAGTACCACTACAGGTAGTGACAGACAGAGGTGCTCAATTTGAAAGCGAGTTGTTTTCCGAGCTTTCCTCAATTATTGGCTTCCATCACATGCGAACAACTGCTTATCACCCTCAAGCGAACGGTATCATTGAACGCCATCACCGCTCTCTAAAATCAGCGATACGTGCTAGACAAGTGAACTGGTTTTATGCTTTGCCCATAGTCTTACTTGGATATCGCTTGACACCTAATATGACCAGTTACTCGCCATTCACTGCTGTCACAGGAACTCACATGTTGTGTCCTTCTGCAATTATCATTAAAGACTCGCCAATATCAACAAACAAAGATACTATACACCGCTTGATTAAAGATTATAACGTTTCATCAGGTGAATGTCACTCCTCATCTAAACCATATGTTCCTAACGTTCTGTTTTCACGTTCAAAGGTCTGGGTGCGGATTGACAGAGTTCACAGAAGTTTAGAAGCTCCTTATTCGGGACCTTATGAAGTAATACAACGTGACCCGAAATATTTCATCCTCAGACTACCTCAGGATGACACGTCTGTATCTATTGACCGTTTGAAGCCAGCTTATATACCAATCACCAGACAAGCACCATCTAATGATAGAGATGACCTGACTACGTCTACCTTAGACTCTAATTCATCTCCTTTGCCTGATATCTCTGCTTCTACACCTTCCCCTTCTGCTCATTTCCAGTCTGATCCTCCTCGCCATACCATACCTAACTTCCCTCGTACAACTCGTTCAGGGAGGACAGTGTATTTCAATCAACACCCTCACTATTTATATTACTAGGTGAACTCCGTTCTTGAGGGGGGAGTATTGTAGGAGTACATAGATACACCATTAGAAGTTCGAGGTAGGTTCCAGTAATGCGGTTTACACCTCGTTGGGTACTGCTACGGTCTCGGTCATTCGGCTGACTGGACGCCTACTTAAAACACCACACACTCACGCCTGCAATGGTTTTCCTTTCCTTTATTGTGATTTAAGCACCACCTGGAGTTTGGGTAAGCACTTTGTATTATGATGGTATTGTGATTATGATGTATTGTGATTATGATATATTTATTTAGTATTAACTTTGATGAACATGTAAGTGTATGTGATTACAGTTAAAAGTATTTGGGTGATCTTGTTAAGTACTTATTGTGAATGTACCTTGTTGGTGATATTTGATAGAAACATGATTTTCTATGGAGTTGGATTAGTATAACATTTCCAGACCATGTTTATATTATAACTTGTGATGTGTCCGCTAAATTCGTGTAGGATTTCGTATTCACTTAATTGGTTGTTGGCAGGCCTCTGTTGTATACTTGCTGTGACCGTGTCTGGGGAATCTAACTGCGCCTGTGAACAGCGCCCGCAAATAAACTCACGGCATCTGTCTGGAAGTTTCTGTACCAATCCCCGCTCTACAACTGTCCATGCTTTTAAGACCAAACTGGATATATACAGAGATAGGATATTATGAGATTACTCCCCTCCCATAAACCACAACTAGGTAAACTAGGTAAACACACACACACACACACACACACATTGTTTTATTTATATATATATATATATATATATATATATATATATATATATATATATATATATATATATATATATATATATATATATATATATATATATATATATATATATATATATTTTTTTTTTTTCATTCTTATAATTCCAGCATCTTTTCATCTTTAGATATATAGATATTTTTTTACTGCACCAAGAAAAATATATACAGTATATACACATTATAGGTTGTGGTCCATCAAAAAACACATTAAAAAGGTTTTGACCAGTTCTTATGCTTTTATAAATATTACATCATACAGAGTTTCTTTTGACAGATTTACTATATTATGTATATTATGGTTCTCTGTAATAATGAAAGTCATTGTTTATTATTTCTTATTCTGTTTAGAGTTGTGTAGTTTTTTAATATTTGACTGTCACTGTGTCCTCCCCATCCAGGCTTCCTGACAGCACTGAATTGCTGGAATGTACGAGTCACCACCAAGCTGCAGGATTTCTTCATGGTGACCAAGATTGGTGCATTGCTCATTGTCATCATTGCTGGCATCGTCCACCTTTGCATGGGTGAGTGTTTGAACAAGTGAGCCAGTGAGTGAGTGAGTGAATGTGTCTTTAGCAGCATTGCCCTTCACTGCAATGCCATCAGCCAGTCAGTCAGTCAGGTGTCAGTCTACATTATATTAATTTTGGGGAGTCTTGTATCCCATAGCTATTAAGTATATTTAAAAGACTGATGTTTACTTTATTTTTTGTAGGGATAGAACAAAATCATATGTGTCTGAAACCTCACATAGCAAGTTTGATTGATCCTGTTGTGAAATCTTGTTAATTGTAGTAGCACACCAATCTAATTATTCTTTAGTGCCTTCAGTTATATGTGTTCATGTTTCCTATGGCTTTCTATTTAAACCCTTGTTTAAGTCTTGTTAGTAAGCCATTTTTATGCATAGAACTTTGCTTTATTGTGCTTTTGTTGATTCTTTACAGTCAAGATGTGAAAAATCCAAGTTCCAGAACACATTAAAAATTCTTAATAGTCTTTCTGAAGTACACAAAAAAAAAAAAAAAAAATCTACATCATAATAATCTTCACCTCCACTTTTCAGGCAACACTGGGAACTTCCACAACTCCTTCCAGGGCACCAGCACTGAGCCAGGCGAGATAGCTGTCTCCTTCTACTCAGGCATATTTTCCTATGCTGGATGGAACTACCTCAACTTCATGACGGAGGAGCTGAAGAACCCATTTGTGTGAGTACCGTATCTCCCTCACTTGGCACCACACTGCCACTCACACCAGCTGGTTTGTTGGCCTTGGCTCAAGCTTTACTGTGACAAGACACAAACACAAGGCAAAGCAGGACTGACTGTGAGGTGCTTCCCTTATGGTCCAAGCAGTAAAAACTTGTCCTTTTGGGTTGTCAGATTTGGGTTCAAGCTCTAGTCAGGTTTACCTTGCTCATTTATGATAGATTAATTTCTTGCTGTTTTGTAATGGAGAGCATACTTCTTTGTAGAGTTGTGACAGAATGGTCTATCTTTTTAAGCATATACCTTTGCTTTTTATCTGTTATCTATAAATCGTGATATGTGAATCATCTTTTTCCATTTTGGACTTGTATATTTTGCAAATGATCTATATGTCTTTGTACCAAATTAACATGCCACTTAAAGGTATCATGAATGCAAATTACCTTTCTGTTTTTGTATTATTTTGATTTCTTTATTGGAGTGACAAATATTGTTTCATTGGTTACAGTGTTTTCCTCATAAAGTATTTTTGTTCCTTCCTTGGATTCTGTATAACTATTCTTGAATAAATTTATGTGAAGGAAATAATAATATCTTGTTCACATTATAGGTTTTCTATATATTACATCTTCACAAGAAATAATTAAGAACAGCTTCACTAGAATATGAGCAACATTGTGAAGGTTATGTCCTGTTAATACATAATTAATTTTGAGAAATACAAGGAGCTCATTGATCAGATATCACCACCAGTCACCACCAGTCCTGTTAACATCACAACCTGCCCACAGTAACCTGCCCCGGGCTATCTACATCTCCCTGCCACTGGTGACGCTGGTCTACGTGATGGCCAATGTTGCCTACCTGGCTGTGCTCTCCCCTGTCGACATGCTGGCCTCTGATGCCATTGCTGTTGTGAGTACACCATTGACAGCTTCCATGAGTAATTTGCATTGTGTTGTTGTTGGCACCATGTGACTGTTGTGGCACAAGTGATAGATAAGTTAGTCAGATCATTCAGTAATTACTTTTATAGAGAACGTAATTATAGCAGACATTGCTCAAACTTTTCTAGTGTTTTGAGTCCATTCTTTAAACTTTACAATAATATGTAATAGCTTAGATATTTTGGTTCTCCTATTAGCATACCACAGTGTATTTATGTTAGAGGAAAAGACAGTAATCAGGAATTATCATTAATATTAAGTTTGGCTTATCTAGCACCTGTAGACTTCAAGCATTATATAATATGAAAATTACTTACCTTTCTAAATTTTCTCCCCATTGTTTTTTAATAATTTTATCACACGCTATCCAAGCTAATGGTCAGTGTTACAGAACATAACCTTAGTTGTTGTTGTTGCCTTGATGACAGACCTTTGCTGACCGTCTAATGGGCAGCGGCAGCTGGGTGATGCCCTTGCTGGTGGCCCTCTCAGCCTTTGGTGGTCTCTCAGTGCACATCATGACTTCCTCCTGGTAGGTGTTGCTCCTGCTAGCCTTTCAGATCTATTTTCATCTGTTCACCACCTATTATGTTTGTTGATGTAATATATGTATAATTTTCCCAGCTGATTCATCACTCTTCTTGACCACCTGCTCTTAGATAGGGAAAACTAGCTAAATCGCACTACATCCACACATCTCAGGCTATCTATCTCTATACCAGGCTTGTTTTATCCTTCAGGGTAGATAGGTAAGGCAAGGCATCAACATCAGGGTCTGGAGAAAATTTAACTGCTCTTCCTCTCATACACTTGACTCATCATAACCACAAATACTTCACTTCAGGATTGTCTAGCTCTTTTTGACTGAGGAATTTAGGCTTTCTTAATTCAAAACACAATTAAGAAAACTAAGAGAACTTGTAAAAGAAGCCATCAGGCCTACATGTGGCAGTCCATGCATGGAACATACTGACACATCTATTTCTATCTTTCATTGTCAACCATCAATTATAAGAAACATAAGAAAATTCTCTCTCTCTCTCTCTCTCTCTCTCTCTCTCTCTCTCTCTCTCTCTCTCTCTCTCTCTCTCTCTCTCTCTCTCTCTCTCTCTCTCTCTCTCTCTCTCTCTCTCTCTCTCTCTCTCTCTCTCTCTCTCTCTCTCTCTCTCTCTCTCTCTCTCTCTCTCTCTCTCTCTCTCTCTCTCTCTCTCTCTCTCTCTCTCTCTCTCTCTCTCTCTCTCTCTCATACCTAGACTCACATCTGGTGTTATACTCCTGCGTTCAGGTTTTCTGTCATATATGAATAGCTGTAGTGTTTGGTGAAAATACCACTGTGCTATATTAAGAGATTTCCTGCTTCATTTATAACCACTAATGATGATGGAGTTCAATTCTAAAGTTATCTTATTTATTTTAACAGAGAATCCACTTTATTCAAGAATTTAGATATACTTGATTGCAAGATTTCCATGAGCTCCACAATCCATTCCTTTCATACACTCCCTCAACTCTGTCAGATTTAGAGCACAAGTTATGACTGGTAGTAATGCCCCACTCACCAGCTTAATGATGTTGACAGGTTGTGCTTTGTGGGTGCAAGACAAGGCCACTTCCCAGACAACCTTGCTCTCATCAACTGTAAATGCAACACTCCAATGTCTTCTCTCATCTTCCTGGTAAGACATTGTGCAATGCTATGTGTGTGTGTGTGTGTGTGTGTGTTTATAGGTTTTTTATTATTGTCATTAACAGATTCATTGCTGTGGCTTTTATGTATTTTAAAACAGTATGTGTGACACCTTTCATAATTTTTGTGAATAGTAGCTTTGGTTCAATTAGTCCTCTACATGTTGCAGTTGTGTTTTTTTGAAGTTGGACAAAAACAACATAATTTTTTGTTATTTTCATTGTTTTTTTTGTCAGTAAAATACTACTACCACTACTACTGTGTGTGTGTGTGTGTGTGTGAGCATGCATCATGGTCCTTATGGTGCCCCTCAGGATGTGCAGTGTGAGCTAATATTTTGACAGATGGAAAGAAGTATGGAAGTGAATGTACTTATGTGTACATTATTGCTTACCTACACAAACATTTTTTAGTTCTTAACTTCATCAGTCTTTAGTTTCCAATTTGATGTATTTGTATGAAAAGTGATTGATGAGTTTTCCTAGAGTTATTAATAGATTTACACACACACACACACACACACACACACACACACACACACAGTTTTTATATATTATTCAGTCAGACAGAACACATCCTCACAAATGAAGAAAATAGATTTAGGTTGGAATGTTTAGTTAGCTTGGTGCATCTAAAAGTGAATATTTGTCTAAATGCAGTTTGTCTATTATTTTCTTGTAATCACCTTCTGTATCAGAACAAAAGCATGTGGGACTAGTTCAAAGTACCTGGTGCCACAGCCCCACATGATGAGATCTGGCACAACTGCCTGTAATGCCCCTTCATGCTCTCCTTCACTTAGTCATTAACAGTTTGTCTTACTGAGTGAGAGGTTGACAAGGCATTCCATTTTAACCACAGCTTGGAATATTCACAAAGACTCACCTCCACCTCCTCTCCTTCCTCTTCCAGGGCCTGTTGTCACTGGTCTACCTCTCCACCACAGACATCTACCGCCTCATTGACTATGCCAGCTTTGTAGAGAGTTCATTCATCCTGTGCAGTATCGCCATTCTGCTGTACATGTCCTGAAAAATACCCTGACATGGAGCGGCCCATCAAGGTGAGCACCAGACAGCAGTGGTGGCTGTGATTATGATCTGCCTGTGGTTTTATTTATATTTATTTACTCGTATATATACATTTTTTTATTCATTTATTGTTATTTGTTTATTTATTTATTTGTTGTGTGTGTGTGTGTGTGTGTGTGTGTGTGTTTCTCACAACACAATATGGGAATGGGATTATGATGATGATTCAGCCTTAGAAAATGGAGCAATGGAAGAAGATGGAATAACAGGATAAGAAAAAAAGACTGAAAGAGGAGAAGCAGGAGAAAAATAGGGCTAGCAGGAGAAGGAGAATAGGATGTTACTTGGGAACAACAGCAATTGATCTGAAAGGAGAGGTGAAAACCCCACACTGGTGGATTACCAGTTTCAGGAATCATGGCCTGCTGTGTGAGAGTGCTGGCCCAGGGAGTCAATCCCCAACAACTTGGTCTCATGGCTGCCTTTACAGGAAAACCTGTTTCATTAAGTCTGTTCACTGAAAGCTGAACTAGGCAAGCTGTGTCACCCTAGAGGAATTAGTGAGAAATAAAGAAAATGTATCAATAAATGCATCGCCAACATGAGTTAGGCACCACTGCTGCCACACAACCACCACATCAATACATACTACCTCCTCAGAGCTTATTTATAGTTGAAATGTATAATTATCATGATGATCTGTTGAACAACAGACAAACCACTTTGCTCTGAGAAGGCTGTGTGTGTGTAGCTGAAAGAGGACATAGTTGTCACAGAAATTATACTAAATATATAGACAAATGGCATGCTGATAATTAGAACAGGACACAGATGCCACAAGACCACAACGCCTCCCTCTCTGTGCAGGTGAACATCATCGTTCCCATCGCCTTCCTGCTGGTGTGTGGCTTCCTGGTGTTTCTGCCGCTGTATGTGCGGCCATATGAGGTGGGCATGGGCCTGCTCATCACTGGCTCTGGGGTGCCTGCCTACTTCCTCTTTGTGTACTGGCAGAACAAGCCAAAAATTGTCAGAACAGCACTTGGTGAGTGGTCTGTTTATGGTTGTCCTTTTGTTCATGGGATGTTAGGCCAGTGTGCCACAAAATAGTAGCAAGACAATACTGAGTGGTATGAATGAGCCCTTACTTGTGGAGGGGCACTGAAAGACTAGAGCTTTCTTTTCCATCTTTCTTGAATATTTCTTGATAATGTGAGTAATATTCACTGTTTGCCATATTTTCCTTGGCAAGAAAATAAATGATGAGCAGTATGGTTTACCACCTTCTTACATTGAACTATTTCAGTGCCATCTATTCACTCACCAACAGCTGGAGCAAGGAATATACATCCATACTTTCATTCATATAATAATGTAATAACATTCTCAGTACTTTTTTACATCTTAGCCTCAAGCTTTATAAATTTATGTGCATCTATCTCTATACTAAGCAGACATTCTCACAAAAAGTACAGAGAATTAAACTATCCATTCCCTCACACAGCATCACCTGACCTGGTGTCCACACATCCAAAACTGACATTGTCCTGTGTCCTTCCAACAGACCAACTCACTGTTTGGACACAGTTGCTCTTCGTATCTGTGAAAACTGAGTGAGGAGTGACTGACTGCACCTCCTCTACCATTACTACCATCACTGCTGCTGCTACTGCTGCTGCTGCTCTACCACAGCTGCCAAGAAATGCACTTGTGTGTGTGTGTGTGTGTGTGTGTCATCATATCATACAGCCTTCACATATTTTATCCACTCGGTTATGGTTCTGTGCATCATGGCAAATCACACTGCTGGTAGACAATGGATATCTGAAATGTTCCCTACTTTAATCTCCTCTGAACTGCTGTTACTGCTGATGCTGCTGGATCCTTGGTGATCTGTTTGTATTTTTGCTCAAGTGGCTTGTGTGTGTGTGTGTGTGTGTAATAATAATAATAATAATAATAATAATATCAGGTTTATTTATCAAGAGGCAGCAGACAATACAGTGATAGTCGCTGAAGGGGTCTTGATTTACATGGTATACATATTTACATATATATATGGTATATATATTTACATGGCAGCAGCTTCACCGCTTTTACAGTGTGGACATGATTGAACTGCATACGATATTTATTTATTTATTTTTTTTGGCAGAAGCTGCACCATTTACATAACTTCACCACTTTCATAGTGTGGACATGATTGAACTGCATACGATATACATCTTTGGCAGGAGCTTTGCCACAGAATAACAAACACCTACTGGGGGATCGAACATGGGACCTTCCGCCTCCCAGTCAGGAGCGCTACCCGTTACGTGTGTGTGTGTGTGTCCTGATGGACCTTGGGGGGGCAGCTGGATGGTGTGAACTGTTGTCAGTGATGACAACACGCACACACATATGTGGCAA
Organism: Scylla paramamosain; assembly: GCF_035594125.1. Taxonomy (NCBI): domain Eukaryota; kingdom Metazoa; phylum Arthropoda; class Malacostraca; order Decapoda; family Portunidae; genus Scylla; species Scylla paramamosain. The sequence continues at coordinate 11,575,329 of NC_087185.1, forward strand.
AAGCAACACAGCAGCAGATTTGTCAGCCTGGATATGCTCTTTGTAATCTGTGATACTTTTCAGAAGGGGAATATTGAAGGTTTTATACATTATTTATTAGTTATTGTATTTTGGTCATAGGCTGATTTTGCACCACTTTAGCTGATAATTTGAAATTGGTTCTGAACCCAAGAAATACTTGAAGGTGCAATTTTCAGATAAATTAAATAGTATTCCAATTGTACATAGAGATAACAGAAAGTAAGTGAGAGTATTACATATCTGTTTTCGGTATTTTGATTTTTAGGTTTTCACCAAGAGGGTTGTTAGTCCTGGTCTTTGCTTACTGCCTGTCTGGACCTCACAGTGGTGATGGGAAGCCTCAAGGCAGCTGTGTGGGCCATTCTGGATGAGTATGTGCTGGATGGATGTTAACTGGCACCACATGAGCTTATTTGTTGGCAGATCCAGATGTTCGGAGTACCACAGTTGCTGAGACAATGAGGCAGTCCTGTTAGGGAAGTTTAGTGACTGAACACTGAAGGTTGACCAAACTCCTCTTGGGCTACAGCTATCATTGTACTCATAGCTCAATGGGTAAAGAGTTGTGTACCTTGAATGTTTTGATGGGAATCCTAGTGCTATTCCCCTTATGCCTTGCTCAGCAGGTGTCTGAGACCTGTGGATGGTGGTGTTATCACTGTCAAAAATGTTTTATTGTCCCACACTTTTTCCCATTGTCTTTAACATTTTCCCTTAGTATTAAGTCCAATAATCCACAGACTCTCCTCACAAATATAACAGGTGACAGATGCTAAGGAGGTCACAGGACTTAAGATTGAGGGAAATGCTAAACACTGGGAGTGAGTGTGGCAAATTACATGACCTCTGACCAGACTAGACCAACAGGATAAATGAACACGGCCTAACTCCAGGCTGTGCTGTGTGGAGGCAGTCCTGGGGTGAGGTGACAGCTGGTGTGACACTCGTAGTCACTGGAGCAGCCAAGAAGCCTCACGACAATTATAAATTGATTAGCTTTGGCACAAGCCTTTGTTATCAGCTAGGCTTGCCTCCTTCACAATGCTCCTGTCTTCCCCTGTGGTGGTCAGCCACTGCCTGCACCTCTGCCTTGTAGGGAATTTACCTCCTGCTCATGAGTGACACGATGAAGGAAAGGAAATAAATGTACATCTTTTCATCTCTGCATGGGACAAATGAGGGCTGTGTGTGTGTGTGTGTATTTCATAATTTATCTTATTTTTTTTCTGGGCATTTATGGTGCTGAAAGACAAGAAAATTCATGCATACTTTATGATCACTCATTATTAATCTTTTTATTTTATTATCCTTTTCATTATCATCAAGACCATGCTGGGCTTTAATAATTATTAATGTGTGTGTGTTCGTGTGTGTGTGTGTGTGTGTAATTATAGATATGTAGTTGTATTCATGTCCGGTGGCAAATCAGATATATTTTGCACATTGGTGAGAGAGAGAGAGAGAGAGAGAGAGAGAGAGAGAGTAGTTTTGGCCCAACAGTGGGTAATGATGATGTGTAAAGCATATTTTTCTAGGAGCAAATGAGGCAATGTGTCCGCCAGGCATCAACATGTCACTTCATTGTTACCATGTTTTTAAGAATGAAATAAATGTGCCTTTTTTACTGCTAGCTTGTTTGATTGTCATCAATGTGTGTGTGTGTCATGCGAATCTTTCTGGACTCTAGCCGTACCAGCTATTCTCTCTGTAGAGCTTAGAGATCATGATTATGGTTTAAATCCAAGGAAGCTACAGACTTGAGCTTCTTTGAGATGAGTAAGTTGAGACCTGTCACGCAACACGTTCCATTGGCTCACAGCCGAGAGGAGGAGGATTCGACTCCCGGGCCGAGAGGAGAGGAGCTGTGGGATTTGTCTCCCTCCCTTGCTGGAGTGCAGACCCCCTACTAAGATGCCTCTATTCATGGGGAATCCATCTAAAGTTGTGATCCAAGGCATTCTGTGTAGCATGGTGCAGTGTGACCCACCAGGGATCCATGGTTTGGTGGAAGTCAAGAATTCTACATATCGTATACATTCCTTGGTTGAGGTGGTTCCTCGTGAACATGGCGGGTATCGTGAATCATTATTTCTGCTGTTTCTGTCGTATGAGTTAAAATATTTGTCTAGCGATGTCAAAGGATGGCCAAACATAAAACAATCGGTGGTTGGTAATATTCAAGAACAGCAGGCGAGGATTGAAAACCGTAGTGAACTGGTGAAATGAGCGAAGCTAGGAGGTTGTGGACATGTTCATTATAATGTTGCTTTACCTCAGATGATAAAATATCCATCATGGTGTATATATATATTAAAACCAATGCAGTCCAAACATGAATAATCCGAATCCAAAGTTGGAACGAAGCCGGATTCCGGACGGACACCACGATAGCTGTCTCGTGTGCGCACTGCGCAGTGTACTTGGTCGTGAGGAGTGACATCAATGCTTGTCTTTCTCGCCTGAGTCGTTGATGTGCAAGGACGTCTCGTTGTTCTTCTCCTGTGGCCAGAGGTGTACTCTGTCGTTAAGGCCGTGGGTGGTGCACATGTGCCGGACAGCCAGCTGATGGGCGCCAGACTGTAATGGTAATCAGCCGGCTGCTACTGCCACCCGAGCCGGTGAGGCCATGAACTGCTCCTCTCTGCCGCCTCCAGATGGACCATCTGCCCTTTGACCACATCTGGTAAGGTTTGTGTCCATTCCCTAAAACTAGTACAGCTGACTTAGCCTGGCAGTGGCCTTCCTCCCGCTGCCTCGGTATCCCCGCTGGGGATGCGTCCCCGCCCCTCCCTCGTTCCCGCCAACCCTGACCTATATTTAGGTGGTAGTCTAGAGTGATAGTCAAACTGGGTACATGGTGCACCCTAGGGCGCATGATGTTTTTCAAAGGATACTTGGAAATAATTGGGTACATGACATGGCTAGTGCATGTAAGAGTGCACAGTAGGCAAAGATGTTTTAGAAACAAAATTGTGTGTCATGTAGCATGTACATGACATGGCCAGTAGGTATAAGAGTGCACAGTAGTACTCTAATACATATACATGAAGCAAATTGTGTCATGTAAGAAATTAATTTAAACTTAAATTAAAATATTACAAATTTGCGTATTGTATATTACACTTCGACGCAACTCGCGCCTCACAGGTTTTGAGTTGTAGCATTTTGCTTTATAGTACATCTAGTACTTATAAAACAGTTATGTAGGATGGGGTGATTATTTTTTTATTATTAAAACAGAGATGTGCTACTTTAATTTATATTTTTCTGTCTTGAAACTATGTATTTTTTATTTATTTATTTTTTTTTGTAATTCATTATCCTATGTGTTAGGATACATGAATATCTCAAAAGCTCCCTTAAAGGTCCATGAGCTTATAAAAGGTTGGGAAGCAGTGGTCTAGAGGATCCGCCTCACTGTCGAGGTGTTCCGCCACTGGTGCCCGTCCTGGCGTCCTTCTCTCCCTTTCTCGAAAGGCCGCTTGGTCGGGTAGTGCTTTGGAGGTGACGGACCAAGGGGTTGTACAGAGTGAGGATAATTTCTTTCATTTATGTTCAAATGATCTGCCGATTAAGACAATTATTTTGTTCGGGTTGTTTACGGCTTACGAACATTGTTGGCTGTTTTAGGCTGCTCGATATTGTTACTCCTAAAGGGAAGGAAGTCCTGGATGAGTGTGTGGGTGTACCTTGGCGTCAGCAAAACAAGGTTAGTGAGTGTAAATGATGAGTGTCCATGAAGGGAGGAGGAGGAGGAGGGGAAGAGAAAAATAGTATTAGTACTACTACTACTACTACTAATGCAATATGTGGTGTAAATTATTTCATATCGCAGAGTCTCGTGGCGTAATGCATCCCACAATTACGTATTTGCTTTTTATACGAAACATGGTTATACTTCTTTCAAGTTCACAGAAAACGGATTTTCACAACAAAAGGAGAACCTCACAGAACCAAGGACTATTTTGAAACACTTCTGTGCCACGCCTCCACTACTTTCAGAAGACTGTAGTTGAAGTTGCAAGGGTCTTCAAGGGTGTTTTTATATTTCTGGTGGCAGATAAACAAGATTCCCTTGTTATGAACAAGAGAAAGACTCTAGAGAACTCGGCTGATCAAGTCTGTGGCCTTTGAACATTGTCGTATTGAGAGAGCGAAGTGTTTCAGAATACAGGCATCAAACACAACGAGGCGTGATCCGAAGCTGTGTTGGTGCTCCGATCAGAAGAGTGAGACAGCCGCGGCGCTCAGATCAGTCCTGCCGCCAGTCGCCGCCCAGCCTCGGATGGCGGAGGGGGCACGCTTGTTTCCGATCCGGGATATGTGCTTGTGTTTCACTTGTGACGACTCTCTGACACCTCTGGATGGTTGTGTGTACCTGGCATCCCTGCAACACACACACACACACACACACACGTCCATGTACCATAGCTTATAATTTAACAGCAAAACATGATTACAAACATAAAGACATCCAAAATTATAGAACTACAAACCAACATAACACCATATGTTAATAAATACAAAATAAGTAACAATCAGATTACACACACACACACACACACACACACACAGGCAGCAGCAGCAGCAGCAGGATCGGGTGAACGGAGCCATACCTTCTCATCACCAGCAAGTCAAATGAAAAAGTTTTAAGTGCAGGAAAGTGAAAGGACTTCAGATAAAGTGAAGGAATACAAGTGAAGTGTTCGGAAAGTGTAATCTGACAAAGAAAGTGAAGGAAGAAAGAATGAAAGAGGGCAAGGCGGAGCGGTGCAGAAGGGAGGATCCAAGAAAGGATACGAAGCAAGGGTTTAAGGATGAGAGAGAGGAGGAGAAAGGTATGGAAGTTAGCGAGAGTGTGGTGACTGTACCCATCGTCATTGTATGGAGTACGCTTCTCATATGAGGGGGGAGGGAGGGAGGGGGATTCAACACTCCTGAACAGGCTGGAATCAGAAGTGTTTCGTCCTATCAGCCTTCTCCTCTAACTGACTTTTACTCAGCCTCTCTTCGCCGCAATGTTACATCTCTTCTTGCCTTCTGCCTCTACTAACACGCTGACTGCCCTTATGATCTTGTTAACTGCATGCCTCTCCTCTTCCCGCAGCCTCGCTGCACAAGACTTTCTACTTTCTCCCACCACTATTCTCTTCACTTCCCAAATGCCCAAATGCAGGATTTAACCAGTATTCACAATCTTTTAATCCTTTCACTGTTAAACTCTGGAACTCCCTGCTTGGTTCTGTATTCTGCCCTTCCTACGACCAGAATCCCTTCAAGGGGGAAGAGTCAAAACATTTTTCAAATTTGGATTATCCGTTCTGTCCTTTTTCTTTAGTACCTAGCACCCCGGTGGTCCCTTTCTTATGAAATTTTTCCAGCCCCTGGCCAGTGCCACTCCTACATAAAGAATACATAGATAAATCGCTAAACTTTTAATTTCGGAGAAGAAGAGCCTGAGTTAGCCCCTGACTTAATACACAGCAGAGGAGGAAAGTGACTGCTTGAACTTTGCCGCATATTATACTTTTTTTTTTTTTACTATTCTTTCTTTTTGTTATATTTGAGGAACTAGACCTTGTAAAATATTGTTTTATGTAAAGTCACTTGTGTTGCGTTTTGTATTTCTGTGAGTTTGGCACACTGCTTTGGTTACGATATGATAAATGTGCGTGTTTGACATCAAGACTTTGCCTGTATTTATAACATATGTTCTTGTTATCTATTTTAAATCTGTTTTGTGTATTCTTATAGGTGTAATTAATACTATTTACTTTTTATTTGATTTCATCAAACAAGTAAAAAAAAAAGTGTTTACAATAAAAAGAGAGAAAAAGGTTAAGAAATAGGTAAAATTAGTGTTGGTAAAACCTCAGCCTGTTCTTGTACGTGTCGTGTTCCAGTTGAGGTTGGCGTGACAAGTGGAAAAGACAAATATGGTGATTTTATAGGTGGACTCTGAAGATACTTTATAGTGTATGAAGTGGCTACACTGTACAAGAGGTAGAGGTGAATGGGTATTACACGCACGGCAAGGAGGACAAGATGGCAGGTCACCGCTGTCCTGTAAACACTCTGGAGGCACGTTGCCAAATGCACACTGATTTTCTCACGCTGAGCTCATCGTGTCGTCTCATTCACGGAAGTCAGTGTCCTTGCCATACTTTGAGTGAGCAGTAAAGTGTTGCCGCATTGTGTGCTGTTGTATCAGCTGCTTCATTGTGCGTCAGCTCCTCATGTTTTCAAAAGTCCTCTTCCTTGTGCACTACTTGAAGAAATTGAGTGCACCACCATGCAGGAAGTCTTCTCCTGGTGTGTGTACCGAGGAAACACCAGTTTGTCTGCTGTGAAAACCTGCACAATTTTATAAAGTAAATATGACATATGAAGAAATGACACGTCAACAATAAGTGGAATTCTCCAAGCAGCGAAACATGAAGCAACCTGCTGCAGCAAATTGCTGACGCCACGACAAGCTTCACTGTTCTGCAAAGTAAACATGAATTTTGAAGACACGACACACCCATGATGATTGGAATTTTGCTAATACTGTAATGGACAGACTGGTTGCATGGGTGACAGCTTGTTTGAGTGAGGCGGTAGCAGGTCATGACGGCCCCAAACCACGACGGCCCTCCGCGACGGCCCCCCACGACGGCCTCAAACCATTTGCGTGTGGACACTTGTTATACATCCACCAATATTTTAATGAAACTTGTTTCAGTGTGTGTGTGTGTGTGTGTGTGTGATAGCAGGGAGGGAGGAGGGTGTAGTTGGAGGAAAGGAAAGAGGGAGATAGCAGTGAGGGAGGAGGGAAGGAGTGGGAGGGAGAGTCTGTGAGGAAGGGAGGGAGGAGGGATGGGATGGGAGATAAGGCGACAAGCATGTGTGTCTGGGTGTGGGTGTGTGTAATATCAATAACAATAATAACACCACCAGTTGACGGCAGTTGACGGAAGGGAGGGAGGGGATAGGGAGGGTTGGAGGGAGGAGGTAGAAGATAAGTATGGTAAACGACTAGGAATGCCACCCACAGTGTTTCCCAACACACTGAATCTGCTTCACACCTAATTGAAAGTGTTGCCAGTAGTATGATAAACACAAGGCTTCCAGCATTGATCAGCATGCCTCCAGTAAGACCTTCACAAAGTAAGGACACCCCTGCCTACTGTGTCTGCTGTGACAGAGTGGTTACAAACCGACAGCATGCCTTGTGTTGTGATAACTGCTCCCAGTGGCAACACAGATTGTGTAACAGTGGAGTTAGTTATGCTCAATACCAACTGATGAAGAAGGGTGACCTCAACATACAGTGGCATTGGTGCAAGTGTAAGTGTCCTGCAGATTCTTTGGCTCAGCTGGAAGACTTTACCTTGCCAGTTGGTGAAAGCACACACATACAGACCTTCACAAGCGAAAACAGCCTGATAACTCAAGACGACACAAGTGACCATCAGCTGCCCGACCTGCAACCTGCACAGAACACTGCCATGGAGTCTGCTTCACATGCTGCCATTCATCTAAGCAACACCAGCAACAGTGATGCCGGCACTTTCCACATAACACACAGTTTTCAAATTCCTCAAGATAATGTAGAGGATGCATTACCAGATCTTCCAATTGCAGACATCTCGGCCAGCGATGAGCCACACGTCACAACTTACCAGATCATACCAGCCGGCACACTCAAAGGAAAACCTCTCTTGGTTGACAGCAATGGTTATTCGTACAACATCAAAGCTAACAAGAATGGACATCCTGGCAAAACTACTTGGCGTTGCAGCATCCGGAATCGCACCTTTACGTGCAAGGCCACTGTCTTACAAAAGGGCAACACTTTTACTCCAGGGCTCCATGACCACGCTCATCAGGCAGAACCAGGGAAGCAGAAGAACTACGAGATTGTGGCTGATGTCAAGCGTAAGGCGTCTGAAGATGTGTTCCGTTCTGCCAGTGCCATTGTTGAAGAAGTGATGACCAGCCAGTTACAACCTACTGATCCAGAGCCAAGTCGTCCTGCACCGGGCCTCCTTGTGAGACGGGCCAACAGACTACGCCAAGCATTGCGGCCTACAGATCCACAAGATCTGCACTTCGAAGTAGCTGTTAACTTCATACCACAAGATTATCTCCGCAATGATATCGCAATGGATGGGGCAAGACATTTGATTTTTGCAACACAAGCACAACTTGACATCCTGGAACGTGCCAAGACGTGGTATGTTGATGCCACCTTCAAGATCGTCGCCCCCCCATTCCACCAGCTACTCTCCATTCATGCTTTCATCAAAGGAGATGACAGTGACATGAAGCAAGTCCCACTTATATTTGTGCTGATGTCACGCCGTAGGAAAAGGGATTACAAGGCTGTCTTGGAATCTATCCTTAACATGGTTCCAAACAATCACGTCAAGAAGGTTGTTGCTGATTTCGAGCAAGCCATTTGGAGAGCCTTCCGTTACATCTTGCCAAACACCACCATCCAGGGATGCCTATTTCATTGGGCACAGTGTATCTTTAGGAAGGTTCAAGACCTTGGTCTGGCGGTTGCATACCGTGAAAACGGTCCAATGCAGAAGTTTGTCAGGAAACTCTTCGCTCTCCCATGTCTTCCTGTTGAACACATTTGTGCAGCCTTCAACCAGCTCAGCAATGAACCATCGACACCAGCCGTAGCTCCACTTCTAGACTACATCCGAGACACGTGGATTGAAGGAGACCTGTGGCCGCCAACTTCATGGTGCATCTTCAACCAATGAACAAGAACAAATGATGATGTAGAGGGTTACCACCGTCGCATCAATGAGAAAGCCCGCAATCAAGCCCACCAGCTCTACAAACTGATCCCCCTCCTTCATGCAGAGAGCTGCCTTGTTCCTCTTCAGGTCCAGCTTGTGAAGGAGCAGAAACTGAAAAAGTATCACCGCAAACGTGCTCAGACCACCCAAGGACGAATTTTCAGCTACTGGAGGCAGTACGAAGAGGGAACCCTGACAACATCATCCTTACTCAAGAAGTGTTCCAGGTTAACTGCTCCCAGTTTGTGATGAAATTGAGAGAATTATATAAATCATATGTGAGCCTACTTTTGATGTAAAAAGAATATTTTAGTTTTAGGCTACTGCTTTCATTGGATATTTAAATTTAACTGTTTTTTAAATCCTATGTTTATACAAATAAATGGAACCTTGCATCGACTGTTTAATACCCTGTTTTGGAGTATCGAAGGCGAAAAAGGAATAAGAAACGCGTATGGACTTTTTACTTATTTCACTACTTAGAAACCACTACCTTAGAAAGCTCCCCATTGTTTGTCTAACAAAGGGCCGTCCTGGGAGGCCGTCGTAGAGGGCCGTTGTGGTTGAGGGTCGTCCTGACTAGAATTTGGGGTCGTCCTGGGGGGCCGTCGCGGAGGGCCGTCGTGGTTTGGGGCCGTCCTGACTAGAATTCGAGTGAGGCAGATGTTGGTGGTTTGCACGGGTGTAAGGACAGATACTTACTCCTGGGACAAAGGAAGTGAGTGACTTGTTGGTCGACTGTCTCTGCTGCTTCATCCTTCACGACGCCACCAGCAAGTGCAAGGCCGGTGTTCTGAAAGACTTTGCTCTGCCATCACTATTGTCTTCAAAGACCACAGAAGTGATTAGTCACTTTCTCTAAGCTATCCCGATTAATAAGGCTGAACTACTGTCACTCCTATCACTGCAATCACGAACACACGCTTAGAAATGCCACTAATTCCCACGAGAGCTTGTTAAAGGTTGTCCAGATAAGACGCGGAAGCATTTCAGAATCCGCACATAATATACGTACATCACACTGTTCTCACTGGACCGTAATGACGGAAATAATTCACCTGTTTGTTAGAGTATTCCCGAAAAACGACGTAACACGGCCTCTGAAACCTATAGTAGCCTGCATTTACACAACAACAAAAAGAAAACAAGTTGTTATGTACGTACTTCCAACTTAATGCACCACGGAATACTTATAATATATATATATATATATATATATATATATATATATATATATATATATATATATATATATATATATATATATATATATATATATATATATAGTACATACTATTACCACAGTTGTATCGTCCTTGCATCTGATTGGCTGTTAGGCTCAAATCGAGGCCTCTGATTGGTGTGCGTGGTGGGTGCCTCAAGTGTTCAGCTCCAAGCTGCTGAGCACGCCAAGAAAGGGACCACAGGTGATGGAATCAGAGGTTCTAGACAAGACAGTGCCATGCCTGGCTTTCCTTGTGAAGGTTTTCACACACACTGTTCTGACCTCACACGGGCAGGACGTGTGACCTTTGGCGCTCTAGGGCAGCCTCGGCCAGCTTGTTGGCCTCCCCCTACCCCTAGTGATAGCGACCTTAGTTTTTTTTTTTTTCTGTTTTCAACTCTTAGCTTTTAGTTTTAGGCTCGCCCTGGTGAAATTCCTGTACTTGTGAACACATTTAGCGAGTGAGTGGTGACACATAAAGAACAATGTGTGCTCCAGTGCGAACGTACGAACACAACTACCTCCTACGTCGCAGGCGAGGATCAGGTTACCCGCCGCCCAACGTGATAAAGTGCCTTAAGACCCTGAAACTATTTCGGAACCGCGGGTAGAGGGGAGGGAAACAAGTGCGTCCCATCAAGGTTGTGACCTCAAGTGTCAGAGTTGACCACAGGGTAGGGAAGAAGGAATACAGGCACATTGAAGTACCTCGGATTTGGTACAGTTTACTCTCCCTCCTCTTATTCAATGCAACATCTTTAGCCAACAAAATGGACGAATTAATCGTGACGGTGAGTTCTACTTGTGCAGACATTGTGGCGGTTACTGAGGCGTGGCAGATTGTTCCTGAGGTGTGCTCAATGCAGGGCTACCAGCTCTACCATCACCTGTAGTCAGGACGCAGGGGGGGGGGAGTGGCCGTTTTCTGCCGCTCTTCCCTCAGCCCCTCACACCTCCCTGTCGATATTCCGGCCAGTGTAGAGGCCCTGTGGGTGAGAGTCACGCCCCCCTGCCATCCCAGCAACACGGCCTCCATCATCGTGTGCGTCGTGTACCACCCCCCCACGAGCCACCACAGCACAGTTACTCACCGCTCACATCATCAACACTGCTGATGCCCTGAGGGTGAAGTATCCTGCCGCCAAACTGGTCATCTGTGGGGACTTTAACAGATTAGATATCAACGATATTCTACACCAGCTACACCTCACCCAGGTCGTGGACTTCCCCACCCACCAGCAAGCCATCCTCGACCTTATACTGACAGACCTGGGCCAGCAGTACTCGCCCCCCAAACCGCTGCCTCCCATGGGACGGAGCACCCACCTCTCCATACTTTGGACACCCACACCCACCACCTCGACCCCCCGGTCAGCCGTCACCAGGACCCACCGCCCCATGCCTGACTCAGCCATGAGGGAGTTTGGGCAGTGGGTAACACAACACCCGTGGACTGAGGTGCTGGATGTGGAGGACGTCCACTTAAAATGGCAGAATTATGTCACCACCACCACAGAGGCCTTCCACCACTACTTCCCAACCAAGAGCGTCACAACGCACCCTTCTGATGCTCCCTGGATGACACCCCGCATTAAAAGACTCATGCGTCAGCGGACCTGGGCGTTCCACTCCTGCCCGGTCCTTTACAGGAAACTAAGAAACAGAGTAATCAGGGAGATTAAGGCTGCAAAGGCAAACTATTACCCAGACAAGATACACCACCTCAAGCTGACCAACAACAGACAGTGGTACGCTAAGATCAAAGCTTTGTGTGGCCTACAAAAGCACACTTCGTCTCTTCCTTGCACCTCACACCTTCCTGCTACTCTCGCGGCTCAGGAGATGAACGATCACTTTGCTGCTATCTGTCAAACCTTTCCTCCCCTCCACACCACTCTGCTTCCTGCCTATTTTCCGGCCCCCTCTCATCCCCCCAGTGTCCAGGCGGTGGATGTTTTTAAGAGAATACTCAAATTCAAACCAAGATCCACCACACCCACTGACCTTCCTATAAAAATTTACAAGGAATTTGCTGTAGAGCTAGCAACACCGCTATGCTCAATAATAAACACTTCACTCTCCCAACACTCTTGCCCCGGGGACTGGAAGACATCTTACGTCACCCCCATCCCCAAAACCTCCAGTCCACAGTCACTCAATGACCTCAGACCAGTCTCTATCACCCCCATCCCTAGCCTTATTTGTGAAGATTTTATATATGACTGGGCCTACACCAAAATCTGTAATACCGTGGATATCAGACAGTTTGGAAATATTAAAACCACCTCCACCTCCCATTACCTGACCAGCTCCCTTGAATTCATCCACAGCCACCTGGACAAGCGAAACACCTCTCTAGCTGTTGCTTTTGTGGACTTCAAAAAGGCTTTTGATCTTGTTGATCACACTGTTGTCATCAGCAAGGCAGTGAGTCTGGGTCTCCCTCCTAACCTGATAGCGTGGCTAGCCGACTTCCTCTCAGGGAGGCGTCAGGCCGTTCGCTATCAGGGCTCTGTCTCTACTTTCCAACAGCTGACTTGTGGGGTCCCCCAGGGGACCAAGATGGGTCCTCTATTCTTCCTCCTCCTCATTAACGACGCCCTCACTGACACCCCCCATCGCTGGAAGTATGTGGACGACTGCACCGTGGGCGTCCCAGTTTACACCAAAAACCCGGACTACTCACCACTGCAAGCGATCCTGGAGCGGCTGCAGACGTGGACGGAGGAGAGCAGGATGACCATCAACCACAACAAAACTGTGGTGATGCATTTCTGTACCTCCTCTGTACCAGTGCCCCCTCCCCAGCTCTCAGTGGGCCCTCACCCCCTCCAGGTGGTCCGATGTGCCAAGCTCCTCGGAGTCACGGTGGACGACCAGCTGACCTGGAAGCAGCATGTCGCCAGCACCATAAGATCAGCTACCCACAGGATGTACATGCTGCGCAGACTCAGGTCGCTGGGGACGCCGACAGATGAGTTAAGGGGGGTGTATCTTACTTTCATCCTCCCCAAACTCATGTACGCCTCCCCAGCATGGTCCTCCTCCCTCACACAAACTCAACAGCTACAGTTGGAGAGTGCGCAGAAAAGGGCGTGCAGGGTCATCCTTGGCCCTGCATACACCACCTATGAAGAAGCCCTGAACACCCTGAAGCTGTCCAGACTATCCACCAGGTACAGTGAGGCTCTGGAGAAGTTTGGAAGGGGACTTCTGAATCATCCACGTCTCAGAAACATGCTGCCGCCTGACGCGCCTCGCCCTACCCGTGCCACCAGACACCACAATAAGATAACGCCCCTAAAGGCGCCACGTACGGACCGGTACAGACTCAGTGCGACTCCCACCATGGTGCGAGCCATCAATCAATAGTCTCTTCTAGATTTGACTTACCTTTAGGATTAATGTCAAGTATTTCCCCACCCCCAATGTACATTTTCAGTTTGTTGACTGCCTAAAGAATAAACCGTTTATTATTATTATTATTATTATTATTACAACGCGATCCAAAAGCAAGAAGAGGAAGCAGCAAACAATGAACGACCAAGAGACGTTAAGCGAGAAGGCGAAGACGCAGAGGAAGGAAGAGGCCAAACAACCCAGCAAGATAAGGAGGTTAGAGAGCATGGAAGATTGCGGCAGCTACAGGGCCAACACGGAGATGGAAGGCGTTAAAGAGATGAAGCATCGCACCAACAGCAAGGGAGACCATATGAAAGGCTGTGAGAGCAGCAAGAGCAGCACGAAGCTGTATGATGGCAAAGAAGTTAAGCAACACAACAAGAAGAAGAGGAAGGCGGGAGACGTGGAGGACTATGACAGCCACAAAAAGAGGAAGGTGGATGGCGGTGAAGAGGATATGGAACACGGAGAGCAGAACAAGAGGAAGGATAGAAAAGATAGGAAGACGAAGGCCACGGAAGGCGAGAAAAAGGCCAAGAAGAGAAAGACGCAGGATATTGAAGACCACGAGAGTCAGCCCAAGAAAAGCAAGACGCAGGGTACAGAAGAGGATGAGAGCCAGCCCAAGAAGAGGAAGACGCGGGATACAGAAGAGGACGAGAGCCAGCCCAAGAAGAGCAAGACGCAGGACAAGAAGGAACACGAGAGCCAGCCCAAGAAGAGGAAGACGCGGGATACAGAAGAGGACGAGAGCCAGCCCAAGAAGAGCAAGACGCAGGACAAGAAGGAGCACGAGAGCCAGCCCAAGACGAGCAAGACGCAGGATGCGGAGGAAGACAAGAGCCAGGCCAAAGATTGGGGGGAGATATTCTGGTTCAACGTGTTGAGGGTGGTAGTGGACACCGAGCTGGCCACTGGGACGAAAAGAAATGTAAGCGAGTACTGTCGTATTGATATTGAGGAAGGACAACTGGTGGACGGGGCAGTGCGTGGCCACCCTTGTACTGTTCTCCTGGATACCGGCGCTTCTGTCATTATAATGATGGTGTCACTGGCCGAAAAAATGGGCCTTGTCACGGGCGATGAGGAGGTGACGGTAATCTCTAACACGGCTTATGGAACGTTGCGGCTGGAAGTGATCAAGCTGGACGAGGTGGTGATCACCCTGAAGGGCGGCGTGGAGGTCAGCACGCCCTTACAGGTGTTTCCAAAGGAGATGGAGGGCCACTATTCCGCTGTAATGATAATCGTGTCCATGAACCGCCTGGAGGAAGCCGAGATCGTGCAAGAGTTCCATCCCGACGGCAGCGGCAGCCTGTTTCTCCGCCACCCTGAACGTCTGCGGCGGAAACCTGAGCCAGGGTTCGTAGGGAAAGTATACACGTTTGTCGCACGAACACTAGATAGCGAGGAGCCGCTCACAGTACTGGTGGACACTAGCGCCGCAGCATCATTTGTTGTGACCAGGTTCGGCCGGGAAAAGTTGATGCACAGGGCAGGCAGGTGTGCTCCGCCGCCGCAACTAATCTCGCTGGATTTTGGACAGGGCACACGCGCACTGATGATGGACATGGACACCGTTCAAGTGGATCAGGCATATGACTTCTTGTTTGGAAGAGGGATGCTCTATAACTTATATGCTGTAATGGACTTCATTGACTATTCTTTGACCTTGTGGGTGGGTAGAGTAACGGTCAGGCTTCCCTTCCACTCGTCCCGCTGCGGAGGGAGCGCTGATCTCCTGGAAAAATATGCCCAAAAATAGATTGAAAAATAAATAAAAAGTGAAAGAAATAAAAAAAAATATATAAAGAAAATGAAAAAAAAAGAAAATAGAAAAATAAAAAATAAGTAAATACAGTAAATGCTAACAAAAAAAAAATATATATATATAAAATGGAAAAATAATAGTAAAAAAAAAATCATCAGAGCACATGGCAATAAAGGCAGCAGCGGTTGGTAGTGATGCATGCATGGCTAAGAAGACTGAGGAAAGTAATGAGAAGGTATGAGAAGAGGACCCGATGGGCTGCACTGAAGGCTGGCCAAGAAGCAAGAGTTCAAGACCAAGGTGCCAGACACAGTGAACCTAAACACAGAGCGGTTCCAGGACTGGTGGAACAAGAGTGCGGGGATCTTGAGAGGAGTGGATAGAGAAGTACTGGGAGAAACGTGTGGAAAGTCACGCACAACTAGACAACAATGGTGGTGGAGTGAACACGCCAACAATGCACTGAAAAGGACAAAGCAAATCAAGAAAGAGTGGGAGCAGAGCGGAACGAGGCAGAATAAGTTGGAATACAGAAGAGCAAAGAAGTTAGCAGGGAAAGCAGTGGCGGTGGCTAAGGCTGAGGCATGTCGTGATTTACTGGAAAAGCTGCAAACACCAGGAGGAGAGAAGAGAACATGCAGGATACCAAGGAGTAGGAACAAGCCAATAAAGGAGCGTCTGTTGCATGAGAAGAACCCTCGGGATCATGATGATGCTGATGATGATGGAATACGATACCCCGGTCTGACGAGATGTGTGGAGAGAGCAGGAGTGGTGAGAGCACTCGAAACAATGACAAACAACAAAATGACTGGATCGGAAGAGCTGCCGGTGAAGGCGTGGAGGCCCTGGGGGAGGTGACGGTGGATATGTTGTGGAGTCTGATGGGCAAGACAGAGGAGCTTGTAGCCTTGGTTTTCATGCACTAAGGACATTATTTGTGTGAAAAATATGAAAAATGCGAAAAAAAGAAAAAAAATTATGGTAAAATTTTCTTTGTTTGAAAAATGTTACTTTAAAAGGATTAAAAATGAAAAAAAGAAAAAAGCAGGAAAATATATAGTAAAATAATATATGCATGTGTAGAAAATACAAAGAAAAAGGAAAAATATGAATGTTTGAGTGAAAACTTTTATCCAGGAGGATAAAAGAAAAGAAAAAGAAAAAAAGAAAAATGTGAAAAATATGATTTGTTGAAGAGAATAAAAACGTGAGAAAAGAAAAAAAAGAAAGAAAAGAACGATATTTTGTAATACAATGAAGTATACAAGTATGAAAACTGTAACTTGCTCAAGAGGATGAAATAAAGAAAAAAGGAAAAAATATTGCGGAGAAATGTATATCTTGTGTGTGAGGGAAGAAACTTGATGACAAAAAAAAAGAATAAAGAAAAGGAATAAAATAATAAATTGAGGAAAAGGATGAAAAACTTCACTTGAAGAGGATGAAAAGAAAATAAGATTAAAAAGACAAAAAAAAAAAAAAAAATTAAGACTATAGATATATTTGTAAAAAAACGTGAATTGTCGAAGATAAAAAAAATACAAAGAAAAGAAAATGCTCACTATAATTATGGATGTTTGTGTGAGAGACGGAACTGCTGAAGAGGAAAAAAAAATAATAAAAAAAACCACTGAAAAAGGATAAAAAAGTAGCAAAATTATATAGATGTGTGTGAAAAGGATAAAAAAAGAAAAATGACCCAAGAAAGAAGGACATTATGGATGTGTGTGTGAAAAACTTAACTTGATGAAGAGGATAAACGTCTTTTTACTCACAAGAATTTGAGTTTTGTTATTCATGCAGTAACAACATTATAAAAAAAAAAAAAATCATTAGAATATCATGCGGAAAAATATGAAAAAAAGAGAAACGTAAAATTGTGTATATATGTGTGAAACGCGTTATTTCAAGAGGATTAGCAAAAGGTAAAAAACGAAAAAAAAAAAACAATGTAAAATAATAAGTGAAAAACTTCGTAACTTCTTGGAGAATAAAAAAAAAAGTAAAAAATAGAAGTAAAAAAAAAGAACAATGTCTTGTAATACAATTATGAAAATAATTGTGAAAATCGTAACTTGTTCAAGAGGATTAAATGAAGAAATGAAAAGAAAACCATTTTTTTTTTAAAATTATCTATATAGTATGTGTGAAAGAAAAAAACTTGATATGAAAAGAATAAATAAAAGAAAAGAATAAAAGAATAAAAGGAAAATATTATAAAAGGAAAAAAGATAATTATAATTTTTTTTTTGAAAATTATCTATATAGTATGTGTGAAAGAAAAAAACTTGATATGAAAAGAATAAATAAAAGAAAAGAATAAAAGAATAAAAGGAAAATATTATAAAAGGAAAAAAGATAATTATATATATATATATATATATATATATATATATATATATATATATATATATATATATATATATATATATATATATATATATATTTATTTATTTTCTTTTTATGTAGGAAGGACACTGGCCAAAGGCAATAAAAATCTAATAAAAAAAATGCCCTCTGAAATGCCAGTCCCATAAAAGGGTCAAAGCACTGGTCAAAAATTGGTGGATAAGTGTCTTGTTACGTGTGAGCATACACTGAACTCTAGGGGATGGACCATGAAGGGGTGTTGCTCACACTAACAATGGAAGGGTTAAAAGAAAAGAGAAAAGGAGACATTTTAACTGCTATTTAATATCTTAAAGTTAACCCTTAAATTAAGTAACACAATACAAAATTGAAGATTATTTGTAAGTAAAAGTAAGTAACAAGGAGTGGCAATCTGAACTGGACTGAAATAACTTAAAAGACTGGTTCAGTTAATAACTTAAGCCAAGTTAGTAAATGCATATAGATACAAATTACAAAAATAAACACCTTTACATATACATAATAGAAAATAAATATAAATGTGTTTGTGTGTGTGTGTGTGGGTGTGTAACACTGGTGTAACTCTTACCACCGCTCTCGAGTGTATATGAGGCTCCCAGCGTATGCCAAGGCGACCTCAGAGCTGTAGCGACCCTTGGAGGAGACTGAAGCTCGATGGAACTCCAACCCTCGTTATCGGCTTGGTAGCCTGCTAGAGGTCACGTATCCAGTATGCCTCAAGCTATACACGTGGCAGCGCCACGAGTTGAGAGGCAGGCACCTGGTTCCGTGGTAGAGTAGTCACGTGTGTGACATTCCCCCCTTCTTAGGATGACGCAGAAGGAATGACTCTGCGTCATTAGAGAAGTGAGGTGGTTCCTGTCCCGTGAAGGTTAATTCCACCAGAACGTGTGTAGTCTGGGGTCCGGTAGATGGTTCTTCTGGCAGTGCTCGGCCCTCGGCTGCCTCCATCGACCGGTTCACAAGGCACGACTGCATCCCCGGCAACAGGATCCTAGGGTCCTCAGGGTCGCGACGGGTAGTGATGCGAGGCGTAGTGGGAAGGCGAGACAAAGTGTCAGCAAGGCAGTTGTCCAGTCCCTTAATATGGTGCATTTCAATGTGGTAAGGCTGGAGCTGTAGAGACCACCGTAGCAGACGTTGGTTAGTGAAGTGGTTCCTGTTGAGAAAAGTCAAAGGGTTGTGGTCAGTGTAGATTTGGAGTGGCTGGGTGTTGGACTGAAGATAGTACTCAAACTTCTTGATGGCAGAGATAATGGCTAAAAGTTCTTTCTCGATAGTGCTGTAATTCTTCTGATGGATGTTGAACTTCTCGGAGTGGTAGGCGACTGGGTGAAAGATTCCGTCAGATTCTTGCAGGAGGGCGGCACCCGAAGCGTGATCACTGGCGTCAGTATGTATGATGAAGGGTTTACTGAAGTCGGCCGCACGCAAAACCGGTTCCCGAGCAAGCAAGTTCTTAAGTTGATTGAAGGCATGTTGGCAGGCAGGGGTCCATTCGTACGCCACATTCCCACTAGTCAGTCTAGTAAGTGGCCCAGCTGCGTCTGCGAAGTTTGGACAGAAACGCCGGTAGAACCCCGCCATACCCAGGAAACGGCGGAGCTCGCGTCGAGTAGTGGGAGTTGGGTACTTCAGTACTGCATCGACGTTAGCGGTCTTGGGCCGGACGGAGCCTTGTCCAATCTGATGTCCTAGGTAGGAGACGGTGGCAGCTCCGAACGTAGACTTCGCCAGCTTCACGGTGAGGTTCGCTTCCTGCAGACGGCTGAGCACATTCTGGATCTGGTACAGGTGGTCATCCCAGTCATGTGAGAAAATAAGAATATCATCTAAGTAAACCAGCACTCCTTTTAATCCCTGCATTACCTTGTTCATTGCCCTCTGGAAAGTAGCGGGGCAATTCCTCATGCCAAATGGGGCTACTACATACTGGAAAAGTCCAAAAGGGGTGATGAAGGCAGAGACTATCTGAGCTCTTTCAGTAAGGGCTATTTGATAATACCCTTTTAATAGGTCCAGCTTAGTAACAAATTTGGCTTGACCTACTTCATCTATCAGGTCGTTTACCCGAGGCAGAGGATAGGCGTCAGGAATGGTAACGGCGTTGACCCGTCGGTAATCGGTGCAGAATCGCAGTTGTCCGTCCTCCTTGGGTACTAGGAGGCAGGGTGATGCCCATGGGGAGCTGCTGGGTATAGCCAAGCCCTGCTCTAATAAGTACTGGACCTCCTTCTGCATCTGTTCTCGTTTCCGGGGGTTGACTCTGTAGGGAGACTGCTTGATAGGGAAGATCCCTGGGAGCACCTTCACATCATGGCGGAGGACATTACAGATTTTAGGATGGTCACCGAACACGTCATACTGAGAGATCAATCTTGAGATATCCAGTGCTCGAGAGGATGAAAGATGACGGAGCTGATCATCTAAGTGTTGGATAATGTAGGTGTTGTTTTGCGTGTCCTTGGGATGTATGGTGTTTGTGTCAATCTCAGTGGTAATACATTTATCATACATCAATGAACACACAGAGGCAGGTTTTAACTCTGAGTCAGCCTCCTGGGGTTCAATGATACCACAGGAAGCTACTCTAGGGGTTGGTTGGGCGCCAGTCACAGGGGTTCTACATTTATACATTTTTAGGAGATTAACGTGTATTAACTGTGTTGCCTTTCGGCGGTCTGGAGTGTTTATGATGTAGTTGTTATCTCCTACCTTTTCCACTACCTCATCATCATCTGGGACCTTAGAGGGCCGGAACACTCTCATGAGAACTCCATCCTGTTTGTAAAAGGCAGGGTAATGAGTAATTTGATCTGGAGGGATAACCTTGTCATGAAATTGAGTCAAAGTAGTGTCTTCCTGTTGAGCCTCAGTGAGAAGTTTTTCAGAAAATATTTAATTGAGTTCAAGTGGGGATGGGCTCTTCTTTGGAAGTGAGAAAGACTGATCAGATTTCCTTGCTTGTGCACGAGTAGTGACACAAACAGGGAATAAGCCTGGTTGTTGCTCTTCTAACTGTACAGTGGGGTTATCCATCAGCATTGTGTCACTAATTACCAAAGGGGGAGTCACCTTACTGCCAGCTAGGTCATTAGCGAGGAGTAGTTGAGCATTAGGGATGGGTAAGGCTGGTTCTTCACTAACTCCTATTATCACTTCACCTCTTACTAGTGGGCTATCAAGATGTACCTTAGCTAATGCAATGGGGAAGGGGTCATGGAAGTCTTTTAAATATACCTTTTCACCTGTGTAACACTGTTCAATACCAGGGACTGCTGACTTCAGCACTAGGGACTGAGCTGAACAGGTGTCTCTGACAATCTTAACTGGGTGATCCTTGTTATCAATGCTGATGGTGCCTACAGACCTGAAAGGCTCAAATAAGTCTTTAGGTACAGGGAAGGAGGGAAGAGCTTGTATGGAAGCAACTGGCTTGGCAGGATATGTTTGAGCTACCTTGCACTTGGGATTAGGACAGTTCTTTATGAGGTGCCCTGGCTGTTTACAAAAAGCACAAAATAGAGGTGCTCCAGTACTACTGCCGGTCATTTTACCAACCCCTGAGTTACCTGAGTTTATCTTACCACTAGGAGTCTCGGTCAGCTTGTCTGAGGTTGCCTTGCGATTCACCAGGGAGAAAAGGTCCGCTAACTGAGCGGCTTTGAGAAGATCTGTTTCTTCTTTGTTGGTGATGTGTAACATTACTGAGTAAGGGAGCTTACGCATGAACTCTTCTAAGGCTAAGAGATTTACTAATTATACGATTAAGCGAGTACTTACCGGTACGATGGTTGATCGTAATTTCACGAACAGTTAACTGCGTCACTGAGGTAGTAAATGAGATGCCAGTAGCGGACGCAGCAAGCCAGTCCTTTAGAGAGGTTTGAGGAAGCAGCCAACCATTGACAAGGAGGCACATCAGTAGGAAAGAACCTAACGAGGGGACAAAACACTGGGAGGGAAAAGGGAGGGCATTTACTACCTCAGTGACGCAGTTAACTGTTCGTGAAATTACGATCAACCATCGTACCGGTAAGTACTCGCTTAATCGTATAATTTCACTTCACGGTAGTTAACTGCGTCACGAGGTAGGCAATGAGAGCTTAAGAGTGATTCCTCAAACCTAACGTAGTCCTTAGTGGTGTCAAAAGAAAAATAGACAAAGAATAACCATTTATTTCCCAAGTAACGATATAAGGTAGTACAGAAGTGAAACTCAACACAAATAATAGAACAGACTGCAATCCATGTGCAAATCAACAATCTATATGTATGTGTATACCTTAATAAATACCCAAGTAATCAAGATTAGGAAACCTCCTCAGCCCAACACTGCACTAGCAAAATCTGTCCGCTTGGACAACGGCCTCCTGTAGAATTTAGCAAAAACAGACTCACACGACCACCCCACAGTGGCCATGATTGTGGAGACAGGTAGAGTCAGGGATGCCTTGCTGGAGGAGGCAGATCTGGTGGAGTGAGGTGAGAAAATTGTTAAATCAATACCTGCATCCCTCATGACATTCCTAGTCCAGCGTCTTATAGTGTCTCGTGACGCTAACCGCACGGGAGCCTTAGTAGTTAAAAAAAAAAAGAACCTGGTAATAGAGCCCCTAATCCCTGCAGTCCTTTCCAAGTAACAGCAAATAGTGGTGAATACACATAAACATTTGTCTGGAGAATAAGCCGGAAAAACAAGCTCAGAGAGATGAACACCAGGTCTGGAAGTTTTCAGAAGATCACCTATTCGAAAACAAACCTCAGAACGAGAAACTGTCATGTTCCTAGTGTCCAAAAGATGTAAAGTATGGCCACGTTGTCCGGATACCAGGAGCATGAGCATGACCAATTTCCCAGATAACTGAATCATGGACAGGCCCTCATTTTGCCCCAAAGATCTTATGTGCGTCAGGACTACATCTGGATCCCACGTAGAGCAGTTACGGGGTAAAGATGGCCTTAATAGAAAAACTGCCTTCATAAACCTGCAGACTAGAGGGTGCTGGCCCGCGGGTTTGGAATCTATATTAGCAATGGCAGAAAGAGAAGAACGAACGACATTCAAAGAACTGTAGCTCCGTCCCGTCTCCTTCCTAAATTCTTGCAACAAGAAATCCAACAAACAACTTACAGGTGGTCGAAAAGGATTAATTTCCCTGCCGACACAAAAACACAACCATCTTTTGATATGCGGCCCATATTGTAATTTCGTGCTCTGTCTCCACGATTGAAGCAGAAATTCGGCAACTTCCTGCGAAAGGCCTCTGTATGCAAAGGATCGCCAGAGAGGATCATGGCTGACAATATCAACTTCGAGGTCTGAGGATGTACTCGCGACGGGTCCTGGGGTAGTGTTAAGGAAGCGCGAGGAAGAAGGCGGGGAGGTGCAATCAGTAACCGGAGGGCCATCGGGAACCAGACCTGGGTAGGCCAGAGCGGCAGAATAGTCAGGGATGTCGCCTTGTCCTCCAGGATCTTTCCCAACATCCGGCCAATGACACTGAAAGGAGGGAAAGCGTAACATCTCCAAGTAGACCAGGGAAACGTGAACGCATTGGTAAATGAAGCATAAGGGTCAGGTTTCCAAGAAACGTATGAAGATAACTGGGCATTAATACGTGAAGCAAATAGGTCGATGTCCGGAAAAAAGAATACTTCACACAGCCTATTGAAAATACAGGGTAACAGCATCCATTCAGTGTCAATGTTCCGGACTCTGGACTCTGCATCCGCTTCAACATTATCAATTCCCCTGACATACTCGGCAGATAAAGTGATGTCCCTCATCGCAGCCCAATCAAAAATCTGTTCCGTCAGGGTATTAAGGCTCAATTTAGTACTGCCACAGCGATTAATACAGGCGATAGCGGTAGAATTATCAGACCGAAGACGGATGTGAGTCTGTTCGCAGCGTTTGCAGAGGGATCTTAGGCTCAAAAGGATGGCTTTAAGCTCCAGACAATTTATGTGATCTAATTCTGCATGTGCCCAATGACCTCCTGTCCTAGCATCGCCAACCTTCGCCCCCCAACCCGTTAGGCAAGCATCAGTGTGAATTTCCAAATCTGGGGGGCAGGATACCAGAGATTTAGTTTGAGAGTCGATGTTATCAATCCACCACCGGATTATGTCCCGAGCATGACTATCAAGTGAAATAACAGAGTTGTAGTTACCTTTGCTCAGAGTAAGTTCCTTATTTCGAACAATCTCCAGGTATTTGTACCTGAGGGGGGCTAGATTCACCGCCGCTTCGGAGGCTACGGCAAGACCAATAAACGCAGCCAAGTCATGTAGAGTAGATCCACCTCTAAGCAAACTCAAACCATGGGCTTTAATGCTCTCTTTACGACGTGATGGTAAAGAGGCAGTCATCGTGACAGAATTTAGAATTATCCCCAAAAACTCCACTTCCTGAGTAGGAGACAAAACAGACTTTTTGACATTGACTGTTAAACCTACAGAGTCAAACATCTGCAAGGCATACATAGCATTGTCTTCCAACTCTTGAGCTGAAGAAGCCATGAGAATGCAGTCATCAATGTAACAGACAATCAATATCCCAAGTTTCCTGAGGTGAGAAAGGATAGGTTTAAGTAATTTAGTGAAAATGCGTGGTGCAGATGTAAGCCCCTGAGGAAGACAGGTAAACTGGAAAGATTGGTTATTCCACATAAAGCGCAGCCATTTCCTATCCTCAGGCTGAATACGAACAGAAAAATATGCATCCTTGAAGTCAATAGTCATGAAAAAACAATTTTCCTGAAGTAAACTAAGTACCTCCTTAATTGAACTCATTTTGAAATGAACATGTTTCACAAAGTCATTTAGTTTCTGTAAATTGAGAATAACCCTAGCCGTGCCATCCTTTTTTCTCGTAGGGAAAACATTTGAGTAAAAACCAAGGTCTGATATATGGGAACATCTCTCAACCACTTTCTGTTGTATGAAAGTTAGCATAGCATTATCCAGGGCTTCCCTGTCAGTAATGGATAGGGTGAGAGGTCTGGGGAATTCAGACTGTACAGGAACAACATCAAACTCTAACAATTTACCCCGCACCACATCATGAATCCATTTGTCCCTGGAAAAAACCTGCCAACTGTGCCTAAAAAGGAAGGTCTTACCCGCCACAAAGTTATCTGGCGTGTTAATCAAGGTGCAGCAAGGTAAGGTACAGCGACTTACTGTGGGAGGCACTGTGGGAGGCGTTACTGGGGAAGTTTGTATGGCTGCGTCCTCCTCCCGTAAGACTGCCGCAGGCCTAAAAAAGGCCTTGAAGGAAGCTTTGACCGGGCTCGTGAGCTGTAAGGTCTCCTGTGGTCCTGTCTACCGAAGGATAAGCTCTTCCCTCTGGAGGTCTTGTAGGGGCGGAAGGACGGCCTTCCCAGCTTCTTGGTTCTATGCATTTCATCACATTTCTTCACAATGTCGAAAGGGAAGAGTTTGTCAGTACCGACTTCACACTCCCATTTACAGAGTTCTGCAAGAGCAGTGTCATTGACGTGAACACGTGCCACCTCCTTTCGTAACTGGTTGGTGTAATTGAAGGCGGAGATTAGTAGCCTAAGGCAATCATTTAAACCTTCCAGGTAAAAATTCACTGCCTTCCCTTTCCTTTCCCCCACGTCACTAACGCACTGAGTAATGGGAACAAGCGCTTTCAGTAACAGTCCATTAATATGGGTTAGTCGAGCATCCACAAGTTTACCTCCCGTATTCATTGCTTTGACAATGGGAGGGTTAGTCTCTGGAACTTTCATATTGGGCACATTGCTGGGTATTTTAATCCTATTAGTGGTTGATTTTACAATGTCGGCCACAGGACGACGCCTCAGGCTGGCATTGACTATTGATGCAAGTGAATCAGAAATTGGTTCACCTTTTGCTTCCTCGCCCAAAAAATTGTCAGACAATTCACTCAACGCTTGGAGGAAGTCTGCGTCATCACCAGAGGTAGCGGGTTGGCTACCGGAAAAAGAGGGGGAGATAGTGTCTAATCCATCTAGGGGGTCTGGATCATCTCTCTCAGACTCTTCACCGTCCTCATTATCAGAAGGGGACAATTCATGACAGCCACCATAATCTACCGGTGAAGGCGAAGCACTGCGTGTAATGCGGTTGTCTAGTTTTTCAACTAAACCACTCAACAGATTGGTGAGAATATCAAATTTCTTGTCTGAAGCAGAAGGATCCTCGTCCGAACAGGGTTGACTGACGAATGATTGTAGACTGCCAGGTGGTTGTTGATTGCCGGACGGTTGTTGACTGCCAGACGGTTGTTGACTGCCGGACGGTTGTTGTGGTTTGGAAGCACAAAGACGCTTGACGGACGACCCATCAAAACCAACAGCAGTCCTCTTATTGTCCTTCCTTAACCGGTCATCATCATCACGCCTGGGCCGTGAACTGTCCCGTGAGACAGATGAGGAGGAGGAAGCACGCCTTGGCGTGTCCTGGCTGGCCTGGGAAGCACGCCGTGGCGTGTCCTGGCTGGGCTGGGGTGCACGCCGTGGCGTGTCCTGGCTGGGCTTGGATGCACGCCGTGGCGTGTCCTGGCTGGGCTTGGGGGTTCCTGCCCGACTGAGGCCTCGGTCCGCCATGGCTGGACACGAACCAATGAAGATGAAGCCAAGTAAAAACTGCAGCAAACACACCGCGGCTCCCGCCTAGAACAACCCAGGTGGCGGGTGGTGAACGGTAGGTCGTGAGCGGAGGAGAGGTGTGGACTGGACGAGCGCGCGCTGTCGACTGGCTTGCTGCGTCCGCTACTGGCATCTCATTGCCTACCTCGTGACGCAGTTAACTACCGTGAAGTGAAATTCGTCGTACGTGGTTATCGCGGCTGACTTAAGCCAACGCTTGAGAGCCCTCAGTTTCTCTGAGGCAAACTTTAGATAGGTTTGTTGCGGAGTTTTGAACATTTTTCGAAAAGACTGACGGTATCCTTCTGTGGTAATGGAGTACGCCGCTAGGATGCCCTGTTTGACACAGTCGTAATCCGTGTTGTTTTCGAGGCCGTTCAAAATAGTTAAAGCCTTTTGGCTGAGTTTGGGTTTAAGAAGCCAAGGCCAGTCTTCTCGGGGCAGTTCAAAATGTACTGCTGTGTCCTCGAACTGTCCAAAGAAAGTTTCGGGGTCTTTGTCAGAGAACTGAGGGAGTAGTGAGAGATATTTAGTTAACTTTTGTTTGAGGTCAGCTGTGGTGGTTGATCGAGATTTTAATTGTACGAGTTGGGTCTCGTGGATTCTTTCTTTTTCTCTCTCCTCTCTTTCTTTTTCCTCCTTTTCTTTTACATATGCCAGATCTCTTTCTGCTTTTTCTTTTTGAAAAGCTAGTTCTTCTCGCCTTAGTTCTCTCTCTTCTCTTGCTGCCTCTCTCTCTTCTCCCTCTCTTTCTCTTGCTGCCTCTCTCTCTTCTCTTGCTGCCATTAGTTTCAGCTTTTCGAGTTCGAGCATTAAACTGGCGTCGTGCTGTGAAGCAGCACTAGTGGCTTCACCTCCAAGGTGAACTAGGATTTGAGTTCGGAGTTCTTCCTTCCGAATGTCAGACGGATATGAGAGATCAAACTGTCGGGCTATGAACTTTAAATCATCCTTTGTCACTTTGGCAGTTTGTAGCTCCGCCACAGAAGGATTACTGCAAAATGCGTCCAAGTTTAACTCATGCGACATGATTAATGAGCGTGAGGTCAATTGAACCAAATCAAGTGTGTCTGAGCCCTACACTGAAACCTGATCCAAGACCTAGGTTCGCCACCACGAGTCGGAAGGACCCGCGTGAACGACAGGTTCGAAACCACGAGTCGGAGGGAAATGAGTTGACCCGCGTGCATCGACAGAGACTCGTTTTTGAGTCTAGTTGAGTCAAGGTTAGCAACGCCTTAACTGTGCTTCTGAAGAGGCAACGAATCGAAGAAGTGTAGCGATAATCACTGCCCCAAAATGACTACCATAGAACTAACACTTAAGCACTTGTAATGGCTTGCCGTATTCGCTGCTTTCAAGCAAAGAGTGGAACGCAAGTTCCCAAGTTTTAAGGAGTCTCGGAGTTCGGGGTGAAGGTCACTACTAGGGGGAATCGAACCGACACTAAAGCAACACTGAGGAAATCAATTGTTAGGTTTTAACGCTTTTATGACTAGACGCCGGTACCTCGCGTACTTTTAAAGCGGAAAAACGCAAAAATTCACCAACAAAGAAATAACCACAACTTCATATACACTCGAGAGCAGGAAAGGAACTAGTGTAGTTATATGTATGTGTAAACATGTGTAATTTCCCGGACAGGCCCCTAATTGTTACGTGTGAGCATACACTGAACTCTAGGGGATGGACCATGAAGGGGTGTTGCTCACACTAACAATGGAAGGGTTAAAAGAAAAGAGAAAAGGAGACATTTTAACTGCTATTTAATATCTTAAAGTTAACCCTTAAATTAAGTAACAATACAAAATTGAAGATTATTTGTAAGTAAAAGTAAGTAACAAGGAGTGGCAATCTGAACTGGACTGAATAATTTAAAAGACTGGTTCAGTTAATAACTTAAGCCAAGTTAGTAAATGCATATAGATACAAATTACAAAAATAAACACCTTTACATATACATAATAGAAAATAAATATAAATGTGTTTGTGTGTGTGTGTGTGTGGGTGTGTAACACTGGTGTAACTCTTACCACCACTCTCGAGTGTATATGAGGCTCCCAGCGTATGCCAAGGCGATCTCAGAGCTGTAGCGACCCTTGGAGGAGACTGAAGCTCGATGGAACTCCACCCCTCGTTATCGGCTTGGTAGCCTGCTAGAGGTCACGTATCCAGTATGCCTCAAGCTATACACGTGGCAGCGCCACGAGTTGAGAGGCAGGCACCTGGTTCCGTGGTAGTCACGTGTGTGACAGTCTTGAAACCTCCCTCTTGATGGAATTCAAGTCATAGGAAGGTGGAAATACAGAAGCAGGCAGGGAGTTCCAGAGTTTACCAGAGAAAGGGATGAATGATTGAGAATACTGGTTAACTCTTGCATTAGAGAGGTGGACAGAATAGGGGTGAGAGAAACAAGAAAGTCTTGAAGAAAGTGCAGCGAGACAGCGGAAGGAGGGGAGGCATGCAGTTAGCAAGATCAGAAGAGCAGTTAGCACGAAAATAGCGGTAGAAGACAGCTAGATATGCAACATTGCGGCGGTGAGAGAGAGGCTGAAGACAGTCAGTTAGAGGAGAGGAGTTGATGAGACGAAAAGCTTTTGATTCCACCCTGTCTAGAAGAGCAGTATGAGTGGAACCCCTCCCAGACATGTGAAGCATACTCCATACATGGACGGATAAGGCCCTTGTACAGAGTTAGCAGCTGGGGGGGTGAGAAAAACTGGCGGAGACGTCTCAGAACACCTAACTTCATAGAAGCTGTTTTAGCTAGAGATGAGATGTGAAGTTTCCAGTTCAGATTATAAGTAAAGGACCGACCGAGGATGTTCAGTGTAGAAGAGGAGGACAGTTGAGTGTCATTGAAGAAGAGGGGATAGTTGTCTGGAAGGTTGTGTCGAGTTGATAGATGGAGGAATTGAGTTTTTGAGGCATTGAACAATACCAAGTTTGCTCTGCCCCAATCAGAAATTTTAGAAAGATCAGAAGTCAGGCGTTCTGTGGCTTCCCTGCGTGATATGTTTACCTCCAGAAGGATTGGACGTCTATGAAAAGACGTGGAAAAGTGCAGGGTGGTATCATCAGCGTAGGAGTGGATAGGACAAGAAGTTTGGTTTAGAAGATCATTAATGAATAATAAGAAGAGAGTTGGTGACGGGACAGAACCCTGAGGAACACCACTGTTAATAGATTTAGGAGAAGAACAGTGACCGTCTACCACAGCAGCAATAGAACGGTCAGAAAGGAAACTTGAGATGAAGTTACAGAGAGAAGGATAGAAACCGTAGGAGGGTAGTTTGGAAATCAAAGCTTTGTGCCAGACTCTATCAAAAGCTTTTGATATGTCCAAAGCAACAGCAAAAGTTTCACCAAAATCTCTAAAAGAGGATGACCAAGAATCAGTAAGGAAAGCCAGAAGATCACCAGTAGAGCGGCCTTGATGGAACCCATACTGGCGATCAGATAGAAGGTTGTGAAGTGATAGATGTTTAAGAATCTTCCTGTTGAGGATAGATTCAAAAACTTTAGATAGGCAGGAAATTAAAGCAATAGGACGGTAGTTTGAGGGATTAGAACGGTCACCCTTTTTAGGAAAAGGTTGAATGTAGGCAAACTTCCAGCAAGAAGGAAAGGTAGATGTTGACAGACAGAGCTGAAAGAGTTTGACTAGGCAAAGTGCAAGCACGGAGGCACAGTTTCGGAGAACAATAGGAGGGATCCCATCAGGTCCATAAGCCTTCCGAGGGTTTAGGCCAGCGAGGGCATGGAAAACTTCATTGCGAAGAATTTTAATAGGTGGCATGAAGTAGTCAGAGGGTGGAGGAGAGGGAGGAACAAGCCCAGAATCGTCCAAGGTAGAGTTTTTACCAAAGGTTTGAGCAAAGAGTTCAGCTTTAGAAATAGATGTGATAGCAGTGGTGCCATCTGGTTGAAGTAGAGGAGGGAAAGAAGAAGAAGCAAAGTTATTGGAGATATTTTTTGGCAAGATGCCAGAAACCAAGGTTTAGGACGAGAAAAAGAGTGAGGAATGTATGCCTCCATGCCAGACACTATCACCTCCGTTATGCGCTCAGCACACAAAGACGGGTCTCTGACACGGAAGCAGTAGTCATTCCAAGGAAAATCAGCAAAATACCTCCTCAGGTCCTCCAACTAGCAGAGGCAAAACGCCAGAGGCACCTTCGCTTAGGGGGATCCTGAGGATTGATTGGAGTGAAAGGACAAGATAAAGATATGAGATTGTGATCGGAGGAGCCCAACGGAGAAGAAAGGGTGACAGCATAAGCAGAAGGATTAGAGGTCAGGAAGTGGTCAAGAATGTTGGGCGTATCTCCAAGACGGTCAGTAATACGAGTAGGGTGTTTTACCAATTGTTCTAGGTCATGGAGGATAGCAAAGTTGTAGGCTAGTTCACAAGGATGGTCAGTGAAGGGAGAGGAAAGCCAAAGCTGGTGGTGAACATTGAAGTCTCCAAGAATGGAGATCTCTGCAAAAGGGAAGAGGGTTAGAATGTGCTCCACTTTGAAAGTTAAGTAGTCAAAGAATTTCTTATAGTCAGAGGAGTTAGGAGAGAGGTACACAGCACAGATAAATTTAGTATGAGAGTGACTCTGTAGTCGTAGCCAGATGATGGAAAACTCGGGAGATTCAAGAGCGTGGGCACGAGAGCAAGTTAAGTCATTGTGCACGTAAACGCAGCATCCAGCTTTGGATCGAAAATAAGGATAGAGAAAGTAGGAGGGAACAGAAAAGGGGCTACTGTCAGTTGCCTCAGACACCTGAGTTTCAGTGAGGAAAAGAAGATGAAGTTTAGAAGAGGAGAGGTGGTGTTCTACAGATTGAAAATTAGATCTTAGACCGCAAATGTTGCAGAAAATAATGAAGAAAAAGTTGAGGGGGGTGTCAAAACACTTAGGGTCGTCGACAGAAAGGCAGTCCGACCTGGGGACATTTATGGTCCCCTCCCCAGATGGGGACTGCGAGGCTGGTGTAGGAGACGCCATGATGATTTTAAAATTTTTGAGTGAAGGGTGTGTGTGTTATTAGGTGCTTGTAGTTTTGTGTGGAGGAAGAGAGTTGTCCTTAGAGGGCAGGCTGTGACTGCCCCCTTGTGTTGTGAGACACAAAGGGAAACGTTCAGTGAGGTCACAGTTGGGTTTAATGATAAGTTCACAGCACCCCTTGAACAGTGCATTAGACCTCACTGGGAGTAATTATCGTTTCGGCAGGTGTCTACTGCCTCCTTCTATATATATATATACATATATATATATATATATATATATATATATATATATATATATATATATATATATATATATATATATATATATATATATATATATATATATATATATATATATATATATATATATATATATATATATATATATATATATTGTTGTAAAAATTTAATGAAGTATATATTTGTGAAAAATGTTAATTCAACAGCATGAAAAGAAAAGAAAAAGAAAGAAAAAAAAACAGACGTGGATGCAATTGTGGATGTAGTGTTTGTGGAACACTGAAGTTGTTGGCGGGGATAGATTGTCTTTCTTCCTTCAAGTGTTTGTGTTTTGTTTTCCATGCACCAAGACCGTCATTTCTGTCCTACTAGAAAAAAAAAATATATATATATATATATATATATATATATATATATATATATATATATATATATATATATATATATATATATATATATATATATATATATATATATATATATGGTAGATCTTATGTTTGCTACGAAAGATGAATTATAAAATCTGAATGTGGGCGATAAGACAAACACGAAGGAGTTTTTTAGTTTTATCAGGCAGAAGAAAGTGACTACCTCAACTAATGGACCAGTAATTGACGAAAATGTAGAATTCACCAACGATATGGATGAGATTATTAGCATCCTTTCTTTTCTTCAGTATTTACCACAGAAGACCTCAGTGACATCTACGGTGCCACCAGTCCAAATTAATAACAACGATGTTCTAAGTAGTGCCAGTAGAACACAAAGGACGTATCAAAATGTTACGATAAACTTAAAGTAAGCAAGTGATCCGGGCCTTGAAAGAAGGTAAATGTGCATTAACTGAACCCTGACTTTACTGTTCAATAAATCCCTGCAGTCCGGTACAGTGCCTGCTGAGTGGAAGCTGGCTAACGTAACTCCGATCTTCAAAAAAAGGCAGTAAATCTTTGCCCTGCAATTACCGGCCAGTCAGCTTAACCTCGGTCACATGCAACATGCTAGAAACACTTATAGAGATTAGCTCGTTAATAACTTAGAGGAAAACAACTTGCTTAGAAATACTCAACACGGCTTCGGTAACAAACGCTGTTGTTTGACGAACCTCTTAGACTTGTTCCATGATATTCTGAACCAGTGTGACGGAAGTAAAGCGGCAGATATAACAGATCTTGACTTTCAAAATACCTTGGACAAAGTCCCCCACAAAGTCCCCCAAGCCGACGTGTTGAGATGGGTAGAAAACTGGCCAAACAACCGTCACCAAACAGTACATGTAACTGAAACACCATCCAAGTGGACTGACCTAACCAGTGGGCTGCCACAGGGGCTGCACAATTGTTCACAAATCATTATATTCTCATGAAACTATTTTTTTTTTTTTTTTCATCGTATCGCCAATCTGTGGAATGGGCTTCCTTGACACGTGATAGGCTGCAATACCATAGAGACTTTTAAACGCCGTCTTGATAAATATTTTGCGTGAAATCCGCGGTTAACAGCTTTTGTTTGTTTGTGATTAATCTCCTTGCCTGCAGGAAATGGAGGCACCTCATTTCCTCTCTTTTAATTCTTTCCCTAAAGAATTTACTTCGGGCTTTTTACTTTTGTAACCCGTAAAGTATTTATTTTCGACCTGGTTCCTGCACGGCTTATGCCAGAGGGGGCGGAGGGAGGGGAGAGAGCCTTCTGCTATGATGTCCCTTTCTTCTACTGTCACTTAGATCAAGTCACCTCGTGAGAGGATTGCCTTAAAAAAAAAAAAAAAAAACATAAGTGGGTTTTTTGGTTGGTTTTATTAGAAATATTTCACATATGAAAATTTGTTCCTATATCATATTGATAAATAAGGTCTCTATGTGTGCATTTACATAAAAAATGTAAAAGTATTCAAGCCTGACCCGTTCATTTCCTGTAAAGCACAAGTTAACACTGGCTTTGTCCAGCCTGACCAGCCTGTATCAGCATGACCTCAACAAGAGTGTGTTCTTCATTAACAGAAAGTGTCCAAATCTCTCAAGATCTAACTCCCCTCATGACTTCTGGCACCTAGCCAGAAACATCTCCAGTGACTTTGCTTCTTCATCTTTACCTCCCTTATTACAACTTGATGGCACCACTGCCATCTCATCTATTTCTAAAGCTGAACTTTTCACTGAAACCTTTGCTAAAAACTCTACCTTGAAGGATTCAAGGCTTGTTCCTCCCTCTCCTCCACCCTCTGACTACTTCATGCTACCTATTAAAATCCTTCGCAGTGATGTTTCCCTTGCCCTCACTGGCTTAAACCCTCAGAAGGCCTTTGGACCTGATGGGGTCCCTCCTATTGTTCCCCGAAACTGTGCCTCCATGCTTGCACCTTGCCAAGTCAAACTCTTCTAACTCTGTCTGTCAACATCTACCTTTCCCTCTTGCTGGAAGTTTGCCTACATTCAGCCTGTTTTTTTTTTTTTTAAGGGTGATCATTCTAGTCCCTCAAACTACCGTCCTATTACTTTAATTTCCTTCCTCTCTAAAGATTTGAATCTATCCTCAACAGGTTGACTCTTAAACATGTATCACTTCACAACCTTCTATCTGATCGCCAGTATGGGTTCCATCAAGGCCGCTTTACTGGTGATCTTGTGGCTTTCCTTACTGAGTCTTGGTCATCCTCTTTTAGGAATTTTGGTGAAAGTTTTGCTGTTGCCTTAGACATATGAAAAGCTTTTGATAGAGTCTGGCACAAAGCTTTGAATTCCAAACTCCTGCCTCGCCTGTCACCTCACCTGATCCCTCCCTCTCACAGGATGCAGCCTTCATCCCGGTCAGGAATGGATCACGACCACACACTCGCCGCCTTCACCTCCCCACCACGACTTGTAACCGTTTTTCTATCCTAACTGAACTTCTGTTCCAATAACCAATTCGTAATTCACTTAACATGGTTGCGTGGCTTCCCCTTTTGCTTCGTTTATACATGCAGTCCTTGCACCATTCCGTTCTTGTCACCTCCTTGTCCTCACATAGTAAAGCAATTATGCTGCAAAGTGCAATTTTCTTGGCTTTGTTTTTTTTTATTTTTTTTGTGTCGTAGCCAAGCCGAGGGTGTGTTGTCGCCAAGGCACCCAGGCCTTGGCCACCCATTGCCCCAGAGGTCACTGGTTATCGCCGTGACCCCTTGTGAGGCTTACGGCATCCCTAGTCACACGAACAGGACAGTGCCTGCCTTGATGACTTAAGGCCGTGAAGTTAATGGACCTAGCCTATTCGTAATTAATCTTGTCATCAAGTTACCTTACAGTCGCTGACTTCACAAAACACTTCAGTAATGCACGAACTAGAAGGACATAGAAAAACCATATATGTTCGCGTGTAAAGGTGGTTAACCATAGACTCCCTACGAGACATGTTTCTTACGCACCTACAGTGAAGTATAAGTTCCTGGTGATCGTGTGAAGTGAAGGAAGGATGAGTGTACTAACTAGTTAGATTTTGAACCTTAAGGATAACTCCTTATGTAGCAGTAGATAGCAATGTACGTAGGTCGACGTTGCCGTCGTCAAAATGGAATATGAGGCGAAGTAGCGAACGATTCTCTCAGACCTAACTAGACTCCAAGAGTGGAGTGTTACAAGTTCCTGGAAGGTGCTCCCACTCGACAGCACCATGAAGCTCCTAGTCGTTCTCTGCCTCGTCTTGGTCGTAAGTAATACTTTGAAGATTTTTCCTAAGTGCCTTGTGTGTCTCGATTTAAAATGTTGTTTCAGTATAATGTGGCCCCCATATATTTTATGTCATTTTCCATGTGTTGATATAATGCTGAATCTTGAGTGATTTTAATATCTTTTGTGGCACTTCGCATGTAGTGCTAATATTTTAATGTTACATTTGATTATTCTTTTATGTGATTATATTATATGTGTCCTTACATGTTAATGTGTTATAAGTTACTGAATGACCTGAGTTGGTCGATGAAATCTTGCTAACTTAAAGTGAAAAGTGACGTCAAGATTTATCGAAAGGTCATTATATGTTTTAATATGTGGTGGAATTCTGGTCTTTCGTTGCTTGCGAGTATCGTGAAATGTGTTAACTACTGGTTAATAAATAGTGTTAACGTTTCTGAACTGCGTTTGTGGCTTACCCCACTGTGAGAACCCCGGCCTTAACTCTCGGTTACCTGGATTTAAACCTTGTGGTGTTTGTTATATAAAGAATTAGTGCAGTTCCTGCGTAGCCTCTGCCTTCCCTTAAAGGTAAGGAGGAGGGTTACGACATTGGTGTCAGGTGTTGGGTAAGCCATAAAAGAAAATTTTTAACGGAAAATATTTGTGATCCTTGTCAAGGCAATTTCAGTTGTAGTGAAGTGATCATTATGGCGCAGCAACCTGATACGTCGGAAAAACCGCCTGTTGTCTTAACGCAACAGGACTTTGAAGCTCTCCTGTCCAGACATACGAAAAATGATTTTAGCCGCGTACAGGGCCTGAAATACTTTTGTGGGGGTGAAGAACGTTACACCGCGTACCCTAGCCTCCTTTGTCACACCAACCCTCGTGATTTCTTCACAGATCTGGAATCACGAACGCAATTAAATTGGGATGAAACAGGCAAGCTTGAGTTAGCTAAGCAGTACTGCCTAGGAAGTGCCAGAGTGTTGCTTGAAAATGTTATTGCCAATCATGGCCAGGATTATGATCTTGTAAAAGAAAGGTTCTCAAACTCTTTCCTGATAATGTTAGCCCAAAACTATGGACAGAAATAATGAACAGCGCGAAGAGAGGACAGGGAGAAACGCTTCAGGAATTTTACATGAGATGTGACACTGCATATGGAGGTTTGTCACGTCAGATTCCAGCATTTGAGCCACTGCATAAAAATAATTTTGCTGCCAGGATGCTAAGCTGTTCCCCCCCATCATTTGAATATACTTTGCGTGATGATGAGCTCAAGGATCCCTTAAAAATACTAAACAGAGGTTATGCATGGGCCAACACCCATCCTCAGTATAAATTAACTGATGCAGATATCCGTAGAGAAAGACGAGGAACTCCAGTCACTACTATGGCTGCCATGGCAGTTTCTCCTACACGTCAGGCACAACCAGATAAATCTCCGAAATATAATCCACCTCCCCCTCCTAAGAGGCACACCGCCCTAAAGCAGAGGATGGACATGCAGCCACCACCTATTCCTGCTCCTTTCCTTAACGTTAATTCGCGCCAAGCAAACATGTGAAATGTAGATTGTTACAAGTGCGGACGTTTGGGTCACATAGCCAGAAACTGTAGGGTAGGACAAGGTCGTGCGTACCAACCCATCGCACCAGTACCACGTCCACCACCACCACCGTCACGGTGGGTAGACATGAACCGTAGAGATTTCAGATGTTGGTTATGTGGTACTGGGGGCACAGAGTAGTTGATTGTCCCTACAAAAGGCCACCTGTGTCACGTTGTGCAGTAGCGCTGCCGGATCAGGAAGTAAACATGTATGAGGAAGCAATCACTTGGCCCTATAATAACAAAAAAAAAAAAACGCCAATAATGTAAAGGAGTTGTGCGCGTTCTATCATGAACGGACGCGATTGTTTTGTTTGCAGGTAAAGACAGGAAAAAGTCAGATTCCCATAGCTGCAGTGCTAGATAGCGGATCAGGCGAGACATTAATAGAAGAAGAACTTTTTACAGTAATAAATGGTGTATATACTTCCCCCATGGCGTACAAGCTGAGCAGCGTGACACAGAGTCCAGTACCAACCGTAGGTAGAGGTGTCATTGAGATGGACTTCGGACATGGAATAGAAGAACAACCATGCGTAGTAATTTCTAGGGAAATTACACTTCCAACTCCCGCAGTGTTAGGCTTGGACTTCATGTTTAGAAAGGCAGTAATGATAAAACCTGCTCACACCTGTGATGGAGGTAAGATGTTACAGTTGACATTTGATGGTGATGCAGTTGAGGTAGAACAGGATCCAGATGGGTGTGTAGGTGATTTTCCGGCGTGACTAACCGAGGAAGCTGCTGAAGGACCGAGGAAACAAAGGTCTTACAAGGTAAAAGTGGTCAGAGATACATGGTTGGCTCCAGGAATGATAGGTTACTTGGAACTAGAGGTCGGTATCCGATGTACCGAAGGAGTTTTCTTCCATATGAGGCTAACAAGAATAGTCAGTACTTGTACCCAGGAATAGTATATTGTTAGCCAGATCAGCAGGGTAAAAGGAGTAAATTCATTATCCCCTATGCTAATCCAAGTACTGAATACGTAGAAGTAAAAACAGAGACTTGTGGGTCATTTAGATCCATGCGAAGCCATACCGTACCAGGTACCACATTCCCATATTTCAGCATGAGGAGTAACAGCAGAATCGAGTGATAATATCTCAGCAGACGCTAAGTTAAAAAGTTTGGTGACATTAGTAAATTCATTGTTCCCTCAGGACAGTAAAGAAAATGAGGTACTAAAGTACTTGGTGTACAAATACCCTACTGTATTTGCATTAAAGGGAGAACCTTTGACCATTACCCCCTATTATTGTCACACTATTAAACAAAGGACCGGACAGCCGATATATAGTAAGCCTTACCCTATTCCTCTCAAATTTCATCAACAAATAGAAGAGCAGTTGCTAGAACTGTATAAACAAGGACTGATAAGACCCAGCTGTTCTGCCTATAACTCCCCTCTTGTCTCAGTAACTAAAAAAGATGGAGGCATCAGGCTATGCCTGGATTTTCGTAAGCTAAATGAAGATATAATAGATGATAAACATCCTTTGCCCAATATGCAAACTATCGTGCAACAGTTTGGTGAGAGTAAGATATTTACCTCCCTAGACCTGAGAATGGGATATCACCAAGTACCTCTGGTCGAAGAAGCAAGGGAAAAAACTGCTTTCTGCACTTCCTATGGCATGTGGGAATATACCTGTGTCCCGTTTGGTTTGAAAACCGCACCTGCTGCCTTCCAGCGAATAGTGAATAATATCTTGCATGGACTGATTGGTAAAATTGCACAGGTGTACTTGGATGATATTATTGTGTTAGGACGAATTTTTCAAAGGCATGTAGAAAACCTTGAGCAAGTCCTAAAAAGATTAGCAGATACTAAAATGTCATTAAGACAGGATAAATGTAATTTTTTCAAAGAGGGAGTTTCATATTTGGGTCATATAGTGAGTGAGCAAGGAATTAGACCACAGCCTGACAAAGTAGCTAGTATTCAAGAAATACCCGTCCCTAAGACTGTGAGGGATGTACAGAGTTAATGCAATTACTACAGAAAGTTTGTAAAAAATTATGCTCAGGTTGCAGCCCCTTTGAATAAATTGCTTGTAGGTCATAAAAATGAGAAGAATAGAAAAACAAACAAACCTTTAGAGTGGAGTAATGAAGCTCAGAAAGCTTTTGAAACCTTAAAATCTGAACTGGCTGAAGGGATCGTTCTCATGTTTCCCAATTTCAGTAAACCCTTTATACTGACTACAGATGCCTCAGACTATTGTATAGGTGGAGTCTTACAACAGGAAGATACAGAAGGAAAGTTGAGACCACTAACATATTTCAGTCGCACCTTGAATGCAGCGGAGCGGAATTACTCAGCAGTAGAGAGAGAAACTTTAGCAGTGATTTATGGTTTGAAGGTAAACAGATCCTTGATTTTAGGATATAAAGTAGAAATTAGGTCGGATCATAGGCCTCTTACTTGGTTGTTAAAGGTAAAAACACCAAGTGGTAGAATTGCCAGGTGGCAAACGTTGTTAAATGAATATTACTTTACAGTAAAGTATATCCCGGGTAAGGAAAATGTGATAGCAGATTATTTGTCGCGCATGAAGCGCCAGGAGGCCGATATATTAGAAGAAGAAATAGAAGGTCGTGTATTAGCAGTCCAGAGAGATGCTAATGAGAGAAGTACTAGAGAGTATAAGAAGTTTGAGAAGTTCCACATGTGGAGTATTGAAGAGCTCATACAGCGACAAAGCGAGGACCCAGTTGTAAAGGAAAAAAAGAAGATAGTAGTAGAAAAGGGGCAGAATGGCAAGCAAAGAAAGAAAATAAAGGGGTACCCCATAAAAGACATGCATGTTGAAGGAAATATTCTGTATATGCAACGCATAGACAACTATGATAAGGAACAAAATTGTGTTGTAATTCCCAAAAGTTATGTCCCTGCTGCGCTTGCTCTAGCACATCTCGCGGGTCCACCCTACCACGGAGGTTTTGGTGCAACGTTAGCTAGATGTGAAAAAAATTGCTTTCTGGCCAGGGAAGAAAATAGATGTCATTAAATATTGTTCCAGTTGCCCTGTGAGTGCAAGATACAGAGTTAAGGTCAAAATGCCAGCCCCGATACAGAGCTATCCTGTAGTAGGAAGCCCATTTGAGAGAGTTCATGTTGACTTAGTTGGTCCACTAAGTGTAAGTGATGAAGGATATAAATACATAATGACAGTGATAGATGTCATGACAAGATACCTGGTGACTGCTCCATTGAGGACAAAGGAATCAAATGAAGTAGCTGACGCTTTCTATGAGAAAGTAATTTGTAGTCACGGAACGTCAGAGATTGTAGTGAGTGATAATGGCAGAGAGTTTATAAACGAGATATTCAAGGGTATAATGAGCCTGATGAACATAAAACACCTGAGAACTACCTCTTACCACCCAGCTGCAAACGGAATAATAGAACGCCCAAATGGCACCTTGGTAAACATTCTTAGAGCCTTATGCGAAGAGAACCGGAAAGGTTGGAATAAGTGGTTGCCCATGGCTACTCATCCCTGTAATATCGCCTATCACAGAACTGTAAAAGAATCACCCTTCTTTTTATTATATTTAAGGGATGTTCGTACTCCTTTTGAAACTCTAGAGCAACCTATTTATTTATTATTATTTTCCAGAGCGAAGTCTTGTAAAATATTGTTTTATGTAAAGTCACTTGTGTTGCATTTTGTATTTCTGTGAGTTTGGCACACTGCTTTGGTTACGATATGATAAATGTGCGTGTTTGACATCAAGACTTTGCCTGTATTTATAACATATGTTCTTGTTATCTATTTTAAATCTCTGTTTTGTGTATTTTTATAGGTGTAATTAATACTATTTACTTTTTATTTGATTTCATCAAACAAGTAAAAAAAGTGTTTACAATAAAAAGAGAGAAAAAGGTTAAGAAATGGGTAAAATTAGTGTTGGTAAAACCTCAGCCTGTTCTTGTACGTGTCGTGTTCCAGTTGAGGTTGGCGTGACAAGTGGAAAAGACAGATATGGTGGTGATTTTATAGGTGGACTCTGAAGATACTTTATAGTGTATGAAGTGGCTACACTGTACAAGAGATAGAGGTGAATGGGTATTACACGCACGGCAAGGAGGACAAGGTGGCAGGTCACCGCTGTCCTGTAAACACTATGGAGGCACGTTGCCAAATGCACATTGATTTTCTCACGCTGAGCTCATCGTGTCGTCTCATTCACGGAAGTCAGTGTCCTTGCCATACTTTGAGTGAGCAGTAAAGTGTTGCCGTATTGTGTGCTGTTGTATCAGCTGCTTCATTGTGCGTCAGCTCCTCATGTTTTCAAAAGTCCTCTTCCTTGTGCACTACTTGAAGAAATTGAGTGCACCACCATGCAGGAAGTCTTCTCCTGGTGTGTGTACCGAGGAAACACCAGTTTGTCTGCTGTGAAAACCTGCACAATTTTATAAAGTAAATATGACATATGAAGAAATGACACGTCAACAATAAGTGGAATTCTCCAAGCAGCGAAACATGAAGCAACCTGCTGCAGCAAAATTGCTGACGCCACGACAAGCTTCACTGTTCTGCAAAGTAAACATGAATTTTGAAGACACGACACACCCATGATAATTGGAATTTTGCTAATACTGTAATGGACAGACTGATTGCATGGGTGACAGCTTGTTTGAGTGAACCGGATGTTGGTGGTTTGCGCTGGTGTAAGGACAGATACTTACTCCTGGGACAAAGGAAGTGAGTGACTTGCTGGTCGACTGTCTCTGCTGCTTCATCCTTCACGACGCCACCAGCAAGTGCAAGGCCGGTGTTCTGAAAGACTTTGCTCTGCCATCACGATTGTCTTCAAAGACCACAGAAGTGATTAGTCACTTTCTCTAAACTGTCCTGATTAATAAGGCTGAACTACTGTCACTCCTATCACTGCAATCACGAACACACGCTTGGAAATGCCACTAATTCCCACGAGAGCCTGTTAAAGGTTGTCCAGATAAGACGCGGAAGCATTTCAGAATCCGCACATAATATACGTACATCACACTGTTCTCACTGGACCGTACTGACGAAAATAATTCACCTGTTTGTTAGAGTATTCCAGAAAAACGACGTAACACGGCCTCTGAAACCCATTTATTGCATTTACACAACAACAAAAAGAAAACAAGTTATTACGTACGTACTTCCAACTTAATGCACCACGGAATACTTATAATATATATATATATATATATATATATATATATATATATATATATATATATATATATATATATATATATATATATATATATATATATATATATATATATATATATATATATATATATAGTACATACTATTACCACAGTTGTATCGTTCTTGCATCTGGTTGGCTGTTAGGTTCAAATGGAGGCCTCTGATTGGTGCGCGTAGTGGGTGCCGCCAGGGCT
The DNA here is from genome assembly GCF_035594125.1 of Scylla paramamosain. Taxonomy (NCBI): domain Eukaryota; kingdom Metazoa; phylum Arthropoda; class Malacostraca; order Decapoda; family Portunidae; genus Scylla; species Scylla paramamosain. The sequence continues at coordinate 11,617,498 of NC_087185.1, forward strand.
CAGCTCCAAGCTGCTGAGCACGCCAAGAAAGGGACCACAGGTGATGGAATCAGAGGTTCTAGACAAGACAGTGCCATGCCTGGCTTTCCTTGTGAAGGTTTCCACGCACCACTGTTTACAACGCGATCCAAAAGCAAGAAGAGGAAGCAGCAAACAATGAACGACCAAGAGACGTTAAGCGAGAAGGCGAAGACGCAGGGGAAGGAAGAGGCCAAACAACCCAGCAAGAAAAGGAGGTTAGAGAGCATGGAAGACTGCGGCAGCCACAGGACCAACACGGAGATGGAAGGCGTTAAAGAGATGAAGCATCGCACCAAGAACAAGGGAGACCATATGAAAGGCTGTGAGAGCAGCAAGAGCAGCACGAAGCTGTATGATGGCAAACAGGTTAAGCAACACAACAAGAAGAAGAGGAAGGCGGGAGACATGGAGGACTATGACACCCACAAAAAGAGGAAGGTGGATGGCGGTGAAGAGGATATGGAACACGGAGAGCAGAACAAGAGGAAGGATAAAAAAGATAGGAAGACGAAGGCCACGGAGGGCGAGAAAAAGGCCAAGAAGAGAAAGACGCAGGATATTGAAGACCACGAGAGTCAGCCCAAGAAGAGCAAGACGCAGGGTACAGAAGAGGACGAGAGCCAGCCCAGGAAGAGGAAGACGCGGGATACAGAAAAGGACGAGAGCCAGCCCAAGAAGAGCAAGACGCAGGACAAGAAGGAACACGAGAGCCAGCCCAAGAAGAGGAAGACGCGGGATACAGAAGAGGACAAGAGCCAGCCCAAGAAGAGCAAGACGCGGGATACAGTAGAGGACGAGAGCCAGCCCAGGAAGAGGAAGACGCGGGATACAGAAAAGGACGAGAGCCAGCCCAAGAAGAGCAAGACGCAGGACAAGAAGGAACACGGGAGCCAGCCCAAGATGAGCAAGACGCAGGATGCGGAGGAAGACAAGAGCCAGGCCAAAGATTGGGAGGAGATATTCTGGTTCAACGTGTTGAGGGTGGTAGTGGACACCGAGCTGGCCACTGGGACGAAAAGAAATGTAAGCGAGTACTGTCGTATTGATATTGAGGAAGGACAACTGGTGGACGGGGCAGTGCGCGGCCACCCTTGTACTGTTCTCCTGGATACCGGCGCTTCTGTCACTATAATGATGGTGTCACTGGCCGAAAAAATGGGCCTTGTCACGGGCGATGAGGAGAAGGTGACGGTAACCTCTAACACGGCTTATGGAACGTTGCGGCTGGAGGTGATCAAGCTGGACGAGGTGGTGATCACCCTGAAGGGCGGCGTGGAGGTCAGCACGCCCTTACAGGTGTTTCCAAAGGAGATGGAGGGCCACTATTCCGCTGAAATGATAATCGTGTCCATGAACCGCCTGGAGGAAGCCGAGATCGTGCAAGAGTTCCATCCCGACGGCAGCGGCAGCCTGTTTCTCCGCCACCCTGAACGTCTGCGGCGGAAACCTGAGCCAGGGTTCGTAGGGAAAGTATACACGTTTGTCGCACGAACACTAGATAGCGAGGAGCCGCTCACAGTACTGGTGGACACCGGTGCTGCAGCATCATTTGTTGTGACCAGGTTCGGCCGGGAAAAGTTGATGCACAGGGCAGGCAGGTGTGCTCCGCCGCCGCAACTAATCTCGCTGGACTTTGGACAGGGCACACGCGCACTGATGATGGACGTGGACACCGTTCAAGTGGATCAGGCATATGACTTCTTGTTTGGAAGAGGGATGCTCTATAATTTATGTGCTGTAATGGACTTCATTGACTATTCTTTGACCTTGAGGGTCGGTACAGTAACGGTCAGGCTTCCCTTCCACTCGTCCCGCTGCGGAGGGAGCGCTAATCTCCTGGAAAAATATGCCAAAAAATAGATAAAAAATAAATAAATAAAAAGCGAAAGAAATAAAAAATATATATATATATAAAGAAAATGAAAGAAAAAAAAGAAAATAGAAAAATAATAAAAAAAGTAGATACAGTAAATGCTAAGAAATAAATATAAAAGTACAAAAAAAAATAAAATTGAAAATAATAAAAAAAAAAAATCCGTAGAGCACATGGTAATAAAGGCAGCAGCGGTTGGTAGTGATGCATGCATGGCTAAGAAGACTGAGGAAAGTAATGAGAAGGTATGAGAAGAGGATCCGATGGGCTGCACTGAAGGCTGGCCAAGAAGCAAGAGTTCAAGACCAAGGTGCCAGACACAGTGAACCTAAACACAGAGCGGTTCCAGGACTGGTGGAACAAGAGTGCGGGGATCTTGAGAGGAGTGGATAGAGAAGTACTGGGAGAAACGTGTGGAAAATCACGCACAACTAGACAACAATGGTGGTGGAGTGAACACGCCAACAATGCACTGAAAAGGACAAAGCAAATCAAGAAAGAGTGGGAGCAGAGCGGAACGAGGCAGAATAAGTTGGAATACAGAAGAGCAAAGAAGTTAGCAGGGAAAGCAGTGGCGGTGGCTAAGGCTGAGGCATGTCGTGATTTACTGGAAAAGCTGCAAACACCAAGAGGAGAGAAGAGAACATGCAGGATACCAAGGAGTAGGAACAAGCCAATAAAGGATGTAAATCATGCGAAGCAGATGAAGGATGCTACTGGTGTGGTGCTAACTGATATGAAGAAGGTACAGGCGACATGACTGACAGGAAGAAGGTACAGGAGAAGACTGGGATGTTTGTGTGAAAAGCGTGACTTGTAACAGAGGATAGAAAAGAAAAGTATATTTGATAGTACAATTATGTACATAATTGTAAAAACCGTAACTTGCTCAGGAGGATGAAAGAAAGGAAAGAAAAACATTGAAGAAAATATGCATATATCATTTGATAGAAAAAAAAAATGATCATGAAAAAAGAATAAAGAAAATAAAAAATATAAGATAATGCAAGTAAAAAAGAACGAAAAACGTAACTTAGTGTAAAAAAAATAAATAAATAAAAGAAAAAGTAAAATACGTGCTGTAATAATATTATCGATGTTTGTGTGGAAAGCATAACTTGATCAAGAGGATAAAACAAACAAACAAAAAAAAAAAAAAAGGAAAAAAGGAGAAGGTAGTAAAATTATGTATGGAAAACAAAACCTGAAAATTACAAAAAAGAAAAAGTAAAAAAAAAAGATATGCAGTAAAATTAAGGACGTCTGTGTGAAAAAGAAAGACAGCGTGAAGAAGAGGATGAATTTTGTGTTTTCCTGCAAGAATCTGAGCCTCGCTCGTCACGCAGGAAGAACATTTTCTCTGTGAAATAAATGAAAAAAAAAAGAAACACAGCGTGAAGAAGAGGATGAATTGTGTGTTTTCCTGCAAGAATCTGATCCTTGCTTGTCACGCAGGAAGAACCTTTTCTCTGTGAAATAAATAAAAAAAAAAAAACACGAAAAAAAGAAAATAATGTATTAAAATTTTACATATGTGTGTGAAAAACGTTCCCCAAAAAGAATTAAAGCAGGAAAAGAAAAATCTACAAAATATAAACCAAAATAATGGATGCATTTGTGAAAAAATGAAGGAAATAAATACGCAATGTGGATGTTTGTGTGAACAGCGGGATTTGTCCCAGAGGGAAAAACAAAAAAAAGAAAATGTGAAAAAATATATCTTTCAAGAGAATGAAAAAATAAAAACGTGAAAATGTGAATGAAAATAAAAAAAAGAAGAAAAACAAGATATTGTAATATAATTATGTATGTATGTGAAAACCGTAACGCAAAAAATAAAACAGAAAAAGGAAATAAAAAAAATAGTAAAATGATGTATATCAATGGGAAAAACGTAACTTGAAAAGGACAAAAAAAAAAAAGAAAAAAAAAATGTAGTAAAATTATTGAAGCATGTGTGAAAAAGTTAATTTGATGAAGAGGATAAATTAACTTTTTTTCCTACATAAACTTGAGCCTTGCTTTTCATGCGGCAAGAAAAACAAATGTAAAACAATGGACGTGTTTGTAAAAAAATGCAAAGAAAAAGAAAAAAATGTAACAATTATAGATGGATTCATCCAAGAGAATGAAATTACACGAAGGAAAACGAAAATAGGAAGAAATGTGAAAAAGATATGTGAAGAAAATTATTAAATAAAAAAACGCTAAATAGAAAAAAAAAGAAAAGAAAAAAGAAGAATATTTTACAATAAAATTATGTATATAAGTGTGAAAACCGTAGCTTGTTTAAGAGGATGAAATAAAGAAAAAAAAAAAAAGAGAATATATGTTCCTGAATATATGTATATAGTGTGTGTAAAAAAAAAGAAACTGGAAGAATAAAAAAATGAAAAAAATACAAACAAGTAATTTAAAGAGAATAAGGAAAAAAAAAAAAAACAGGTGCTAAGATTATGGATGAATGCGTGAAAACCTTACTTGATGAAGAAGATAAATTGTCTTTTTTTTTTTTTATCCTGCATGAGTCTGAGCCTTGCCTTTCATGCAGCACCAACATTATTGCGGTGGAAAAATGCGAAATAAAGTAAAAAAATTTTATAGTAAATCTTTATTTATATTATATATATATATATATATATATATATATATATATATATATATATATATATATATATATATATATATATATATATATATATATATAAAGAGAATTAAAAAGAAAAGAAAATGAAAAAAAAGGAAATAAGCAGTAAAATAACGGATTGATATGTGAAAAAAATATGAAAAAAGAAAAATCATGTACCCTAATTAGGGATGTTTGTGATAAAAGGGTTACTTGTGTGAGACGATGAAATAAAACAAAGAAACAGGAAAACAAAGATAAAGGGGAAACATATGACTTACTGATGAGAATAAAAAACAAACTGAAACGTGAAAAAAATAAAAATAAAAGAGCAGAATCTTGCAATACAGTTACGTATGTATATAAGTGTGAAAGTCGTAAGTTGTCCAGGAGGATGACATGAAGAAAAGAAAAAAAATAATGTTGTAGAAAAATATGTATATAGTATGTGTGAGTTAAACATGATGAAAAAGAATAAAGAAAAAAAGAATAAAATAAAAGGAAGAAATAAAAACACGTAACTTGAAAAATAAAGAAGAAAAGATATATTTGTAAACAAGACGTAACACGTTCAAGAGGATGTAAAAGAAAATATCAAAAAAAAAAAAGGAAAATGCGCACTGTAATTATGGATGTTTGCGTGAAAAGCGGAACTTGTTGAAGAAGATGAAATATAACAAAGAAGAAAAAAAAATGCAGTAAAATTACGTATATATGTCTGAGAAATGTAAATTGAAAAGGATAAAAAAAATAACGAAAAAATGAAAAAGAGACATTATGGATGTATGTGTGAAAAAATTAAGATGATGAAGAGGATAAAAGTATTTTTAACAAAAGAAATTGGTGTCTTGTTTTTCATGCACTAACAACATTATTTCTTTGAAAAAAACAAAAAAAACATGCAAAGACATTAAAAAGGGAAAAAAAAGAAGTGTAGTAAAATATTGAATGCATATGTGAAAAAATATATGTATATATATATATATATATATATATATATATATATATATATATATATATATATATATATATATATATATATATATATATATATATATATATATATATATATATATATATATATATATATATATATATATATATATATATATATATATATATATATATATATATATATATATATATATATATATATATATATATATATATATATATATATATATATATATATATATATATATATATATATATATATATATATATATATATATATATATATATATATATATATATATATATATATTATGTTTTATATAGGAAAGACACTGGCCAAAGGCAACAAAAATCCAATAAAAGAAATATGCACACTGAAATGCCAGTCCCATAAAAGGGTCAAAGCAGTGGTCAAAAATTGATGAATAAGTGTCTTGAAACCTCCCTCTTGAAGGAATTCAAGTCATAGGAAGGTGGAAATACAGAAGCAGGCAGAAAGTCCCAGACTTTACCAGAGAAAAGGGATGAATGATTAAGAATACTGGTTAACTCTTGCATTAGAGAGGTGGACAGAATAGGGGTGAGAGAAAGAAGAAAGTCTTGTGCAGCGAGGCCGTGGGAGGAGGGGAGGCATGCAGTTAGTATCATCAGAAGAGCAGTTAGCATGGAAATAGCGGTAGAAGACAGCTAGATATGCAAAATTGCGGCGGTGAGAGAGAGGCTGAAGACAGTCAGTTAGAGGAGAGGAGTTGATGAGACGAAAAGCTTTTGATTCCACCCTGTCTAGAAGAGCAGTATGAGTGGAACCCCCTCAGACATGCGAAGCATACTCTATACATGGACGGATAAGGCCCTTGTACAGAGTTAGCAGCTGGGGGGGTGAGAAAAACTGGCGGAGACGTCTCGGAACACCTAACTTCATAGAAGCTGTTTTAGCTAGAGATGAGATGTGAAGTTTCCAGTTCAGATTATAAGTAAAGGACAGACCGAGGATGTTCAGTGTAGAAGAGGGGGACAGTTGAGTATCATTGAAGAAGAGGGGATAGTTGTCTGCAAGGTTGTGTCGAGTTGATAGATGGAATATATATATATATATATATATATATATATATATATATATATATATATATATATATATATATATATATATATATATATATATATATATATATATATATATATATATATATATATATATATATATATATATATATATATATATATATATATATATATATATATATATATATATATATATATATATATATATATACTTAATTTTATTACAATATTTTTTTTTATTTTTAATTTCATTTTTTTTTATTTCTTTATTTATTTTTATTTATTTATTCATTTATTTAATTTTTTATTTATTTATTTATTTTTTTTTTGCACATACTTCCTAAATAGTTTTTGTTGAAGTTGATTTTTTCTCTTTTTTTTCATTTCATTCTCTTGAACAAATTGTGTTTTCTTTCCTATATAAATATTTTCTTTTTACTATAAATATATTTTTTCATGCTTTTTATTTTATTTATTTTTTTTTTTTTGTTCTCTTCGAGAAATTGTTATTTTCACATATGCATTCAATATTTTACTACACTTCTTTTTTTTCCCTTTTTGATGTCTTTGCATGTTTTTTTTTTCTTTTCAAAGAAATAATGTTGTTAGTGCATGAAAAACAAGACACCAATTTCTTTTGTTAAAAATACTTTTATCCTCTTCATCATCTTAATTTTTTCACACATACATCCATAATGTCTCTTTTTTTCATTTTTTCGTTATTTTTTTTATCCTTTTCAATTTACATTTCTCAGACATATATATGTAATTTTACTGCATTTTTTTTTCTTCTTTGTTATATTTCATCCTCTTCAACAAGTTCCGCTTTTCACGCAAACATCCATAATTACAGTGCGCATTTTCCTTTTTTTTTTTTTTATATTTTCTTTTACATCCTCTTGAACGTGTTACGTCTTGTTTACAAATATATCTTTTCTTCTTTATTTTTCAAGTTACGTGTTTTTATTTCTTCCTTTTATTTTATTCTTTTTTTCTTTATTCTTTTTCATCATGTTTAACTCACACATACTATATACATATTTTTCTACAACATTATTTTTTTTCTTTTCTTCATGTCATCCTCCTGGACAACTTACGACTTTCACACTTATATACATACGTAACTGTATTGCAAGATTCTGCTCTTTTATTTTTATTTTTTTCACGTTTCAGTTTGTTTTTTATTCTCATCAGTAAGTCATATGTTTCCCCTTTATCTTTGTTTTCCTGTTTCTTTGTTTTATTTCATCGTCTCACACAAGTAACCCTTTTATCACAAACATCCCTAATTAGGGTACATGATTTTTCTTTTTTCATATTTTTTTCACATATCAATCCGTTATTTTACTGCTTATTTCCTTTTTTTTCATTTTCTTTTCTTTTTAATTCTCTTTATATATATATATATATATATATATATATATATATATATATATATATATATATATATATATATATATATATATATATATATATATATATATATATATATATATATATATATATATATATATATATATATATATATATATATATATATATATATAATATAAATAAAGATTTACTATAAAATTTTTTTACTTTATTTCGCATTTTTCCACCGCAATAATGTTGGTGCTGCATGAAAGGCAAGGCTCAGACTCATGCAGGATAAAAAAAAAAAAAGACAATTTATCTTCTTCATCAAGTAAGGTTTTCACGCATTCATCCATAATCTTAGCACCTGTTTTTTTTTTTTTTTTCCTTATTCTCTTTAAATTACTTGTTTGTATTTTTTTCATTTTTTTATTCTTCCAGTTTCTTTTTTTTTACACACACTATATACATATATTCAGGAACATATATTCTCTTTTTTTTTTTTTCTTTATTTCATCCTCTTAAACAAGCTACGGTTTTCACACTTATATACATAATTTTATTGTAAAATATTCTTCTTTTTTCTTTTCTTTTTTTTTTCTATTTAGCGTTTTTTTATTTAATAATTTTCTTCACATATCTTTTTCACATTTCTTCCTATTTTCGTTTTCCTTCGTGTAATTTCATTCTCTTGGATGAATCCATCTATAATTGTTACATTTTTTTTCTTTTTCTTTGCATTTTTTTACAAACACGTCCATTGTTTTACATTTGTTTTTCTTGCCGCATGAAAAGCAAGGCTCAAGTTTATGTAGGAAAAAAAGTTAATTTATCCTCTTCATCAAATTAACTTTTTCACACATGCTTCAATAATTTTACTACATTTTTTTTTCTTTTTTTTTTTTTGTCCTTTTCAAGTTACGTTTTTCCCATTGATATACATCATTTTACTATTTTTTTTATTTCCTTTTTCTGTTTTATTTTTTGCGTTACGGTTTTCACATACATACATAATTATATTACAATATCTTGTTTTTCTTCTTTTTTTTATTTTCATTCACATTTTCACGTTTTTATTTTTTCATTCTCTTGAAAGATATATTTTTTCACATTTTCTTTTTTTTGTTTTTCCCTCTGGGACAAATCCCGCTGTTCACACAAACATCCACATTGCGTATTTATTTCCTTCATTTTTTCACAAATGCATCCATTATTTTGGTTTATATTTTGTAGATTTTTCTTTTCCTGCTTTAATTCTTTTTGGGGAACGTTTTTCACACACATATGTAAAATTTTAATACATTATTTTCTTTTTTTCGTGTTTTTTTTTTTTTATTTATTTCACAGAGAAAAGGTTCTTCCTGCGTGACAAGCAAGGATCAGATTCTTGCAGGAAAACACACAATTCATCCTCTTCTTCACGCTGTGTTTCTTTTTTTTTTCATTTATTTCACAGAGAAAATGTTCTTCCTGCGTGACGAGCGAGGCTCAGATTCTTGCAGGAAAACACAAAATTCATCCTCTTCTTCACGCTGTCTTTCTTTTTCACACAGACGTCCTTAATTTTACTGCATATCTTTTTTTTTTACTTTTTCTTTTTTGTAATTTTCAGGTTTTGTTTTCCATACATAATTTTACTACCTTCTCCTTTTTTCCTTTTTTTTTTTTTTTTTTTTGTTTGTTTTATCCTCTTGATCAAGTTATGCTTTCCACACAAACATCGATAATATTATTACAGCACGTATTTTACTTTTTCTTTTATTTATTTATTTTTTTTACACTAAGTTACGTTTTTCGTTCTTTTTTACTTGCATTATCTTATATTTTTTATTTTCTTTATTCTTTTTTCATGATCATTTTTTTTTTCTATCAAATGATATATGCATATTTTCTTCAATGTTTTTCTTTCCTTTCTTTCATCCTCCTGAGCAAGTTACGGTTTTTACAATTATGTACATAATTGTACTATCAAATATACTTTTCTTTTCTATCCTCTGTTACAAGTCACGCTTTTCACACAAACATCCCAGTCTTCTCCTGTACCTTCTTCCTGTCAGTCATGTCGCCTGTACCTTCTTCATATCAGTTAGCACCACACCAGTAGCATCCTTCATCTGCTTCGCATGATTTACATCCTTTATTGGCTTGTTCCTACTCCTTGGTATCCTGCATGTTCTCTTCTCTCCTCTTGGTGTTTGCAGCTTTTCCAGTAAATCACGACATGCCTCAGCCTTAGCCACCGCCACTGCTTTCCCTGCTAACTTCGTTGCTCTTCTGTATTCCAACTTATTCTGCCTCGTTCCGCTCTGCTCCCACTCTTTCTTGATTTGCTTTGTCCTTTTCAGTGCATTGTTGGCGTGTTCACTCCACCACCATTGTTGTCTAGTTGTGCGTGACTTTCCACACGTTTCTCCCAGTACTTCTCTATCCACTCCTCTCAAGATCCCCGCACTCTTGTTCCACCAGTCCTGGAACCGCTCTGTGTTTAGGTTCACTGTGTCTGGCACCTTGGTCTTGAACTCTTGCTTCTTGGCCAGCCTTCAGTGCAGCCCATCGGGTCCTCTTCTCATACCTTCTCATTACTTTCCTCAGTCTTCTTAGCCATGCATGCATCACTACCAACCGCTGCTGCCTTTATTACCATGTGCTCTACGGATTTTTTTTTTTTATTATTTTCAATTTTATTTTTTTTTCTACTTTTATATTTATTTCTTAGCATTTACTGTATCTACTTTTTTTATTATTTTTCTATTTTTTTCTTTTTTCTTTCATTTTCTTTATATATATATATATATTTTTTATTTCTTTCGCTTTTTATTTATTTATTTTTTATCTATTTTTTGGCATATTTTTCCAGGAGATTAGCGCTCCCTCCGCAGCGGGACGAGTGGAAGGGAAGCCTGACCGTTACTGTACCGACCCTCAAGGTCAAAGAATAGTCAATGAAGTCCATTACAGCACATAAATTATAGAGCATCCCTCTTCCAAACAAGAAGTCATATGCCTGATCCACTTGAACGGTGTCCACGTCCATCATCAGTGCGCGTGTGCCCTGTCCAAAGTCCAGCGAGATTAGTTGCGGCGGCGGAGCACACCTGCCTGCCCTGTGCATCAACTTTTCCCGGCCGAACCTGGTCACAACAAATGATGCTGCAGCGCCGGTGTCCACCAGTACTGTGAGTACCAGTAGTACCAGTAGTGTTCGTGCGACAAACGTGTATACTTTCCCTACGAACCCTGGCTCAGGTTTCCGCCGCAGACGTTCAGGGTGGCGGAGAAACAGGCTGCCGCTGCCGTCGGGATGGAACTCTTGCACGATCTCGGCTTCCTCCAGGCGGTTCATGGACACGATTATCATTTCAGCGGAATAGTGGCCCTCCATCTCCTTTGGAAACACCTGTAAGGGCGTGCTGACCTCCACGCCGCCCTTCAGGGTGATCACCACCTCGTCCAGCTTGATCACCTCCAGCCGCAACGTTCCATAAGCCGTGTTAGAGGTTACCGTCACCTTCTCCTCATCGCCCGTGACAAGGCCCATTTTTTCGGCCAGTGACACCATCATTATAGTGACAGAAGCGCCGGTATCCAGGAGAACAGTACAAGGGTGGCCGCGCACTGCCCCGTCCACCAGTTGTCCTTCCTCAATATCAATACGACAGTACTCGCTTACATTTCTTTTCGTCCCAGTGGCCAGCTCGGTGTCCACTACCACCCTCAACACGTTGAACCAGAATATCTCCCCCCAATCTTTGGCCTGGCTCTTGTCTTCCTCCGCATCCTGCGTCTTGCTCATCTTGGGCTGGCTCCCGTGTTCCTTCTTGTCCTGCGTCTTGCTCTTCTTGGGCTGGCTCTCGTCCTTTTCTGTATCCCGCGTCTTCCTCTTCCTGGGCTGGCTCTCGTCCTCTTCTGTATCCCGCGTCTTGCTCTTCTTGGGCTGGCTCTTGTCCTCTTCTGTATCCCGCGTCTTCCTCTTCTTGGGCTGGCTCTCGTGTTCCTTCTTGTCCTGCGTCTTGCTCTTCTTGGGCTGGCTCTCGTCCTTTTCTGTATCCCGCGTCTTCCTCTTCCTGGGCTGGCTCTCGTCCTCTTCTGTACCCTGCGTCTTGCTCTTCTTGGGCTGACTCTCGTGGTCTTCAATATCCTGCGTCTTTCTCTTCTTGGCCTTTTTCTCGCCCTCCGTGGCCTTCGTCTTCCTATCTTTTTTATCCTTCCTCTTGTTCTGCTCTCCGTGTTCCATATCCTCTTCACCGCCATCCACCTTCCTCTTTTTGTGGGTGTCATAGTCCTCCATGTCTCCCGCCTTCCTCTTCTTCTTGTTGTGTTGCTTAACCTGTTTGCCATCATACAGCTTCGTGCTGCTCTTGCTGCTCTCACAGCCTTTCATATGGTCTCCCTTGTTCTTGGTGCGATGCTTCATCTCTTTAACGCCTTCCATCTCCGTGTTGGTCCTGTGGCTGCCGCAGTCTTCCATGCTCTCTAACCTCCTTTTCTTGCTGGGTTGTTTGGCCTCTTCCTTCCCCTGCGTCTTCGCCTTCTCGCTTAACGTCTCTTGGTCGTTCATTGTTTGCTGCTTCCTCTTCTTGCTTTTGGATCGCGTTGTAAACAGTGGTGCGTGGAAACCTTCACAAGGAAAGCCAGGCATGGCACTGTCTTGTCTAGAACCTCTGATTCCATCACCTGTGGTCCCTTTCTTGGCGTGCTCAGCAGCTTGGAGCTGAGCCCTGGCGGCACCCACTACGCGCACCAATCAGAGGCCTCCATTTGAACCTAACAGCCAACCAGATGCAAGAACGATACAACTGTGGTAATAGTATGTACTATATATATATATATATATATATATATATATATATATATATATATATATATATATATATATATATATATATATATATATATATATATATATATATATATATATATATATATATATATATATATATATATATTATAAGTATTCCGTGGTGCATTAAGTTGGAAGTACGTACGTAATAACTTGTTTTCTTTTTGTTGTTGTGTAAATGCAATAAATGGGTTTCAGAGGCCGTGTTACGTCGTTTTTCTGGAATACTCTAACAAACAGGTGAATTATTTTCGTCAGTACGGTCCAGTGAGAACAGTGTGATGTACGTATATTATGTGCGGATTCTGAAATGCTTCCGCGTCTTATCTGGACAACCTTTAACAGGCTCTCGTGGGAATTAGTGGCATTTCCAAGCGTGTGTTCGTGATTGCAGTGATAGGAGTGACAGTAGTTCAGCCTTATTAATCAGGACAGTTTAGAGAAAGTGACTAATCACTTCTGTGGTCTTTGAAGACAATCGTGATGGCAGAGCAAAGTCTTTCAGAACACCGGCCTTGCACTTGCTGGTGGCGTCGTGAAGGATGAAGCAGCAGAGACAGTCGACCAGCAAGTCACTCACTTCCTTTGTCCCAGGAGTAAGTATCTGTCCTTACACCAGCGCAAACCACCAACATCCGGTTCACTCAAACAAGCTGTCACCCATGCAATCAGTCTGTCCATTACAGTATTAGCAAAATTCCAATTATCATGGGTGTGTCGTGTCTTCAAAATTCATGTTTACTTTGCAGAACAGTGAAGCTTGTCGTGGCGTCAGCAATTTTGCTGCAGCAGGTTGCTTCATGTTTCGCTGCTTGGAGAATTCCACTTATTGTTGACGTGTCATTTCTTCATATGTCATATTTACTTTATAAAATTGTGCAGGTTTTCACAGCAGACAAACTGGTGTTTCCTCGGTACACACACCAGGAGAAGACTTCCTGCATGGTGGTGCACTCAATTTCTTCAAGTAGTGCACAAGGAAGAGGACTTTTGAAAACATGAGGAGCTGACGCACAATGAAGCAGCTGATACAACAGCACACAATACGGCAACACTTTACTGCTCACTCAAAGTATGGCAAGGACACTGACTTCCGTGAATGAGACGACACGATGAGCTCAGCGTGAGAAAATCAATGTGCATTTGGCAACGTGCCTCCATAGTGTTTACAGGACAGCGGTGACCTGCCACCTTGTCCTCCTTGCCGTGCGTGTAATACCCATTCACCTCTATCTCTTGTACAGTGTAGCCACTTCATACACTATAAAGTATCTTCAGAGTCCACCTATAAAATCACCACCATATCTGTCTTTTCCACTTGTCACGCCAACCTCAACTGGAACACGACACGTACAAGAACAGGCTGAGGTTTTACCAACACTAATTTTACCCATTTCTTAACCTTTTTCTCTCTTTTTATTGTAAACACTTTTTTTACTTGTTTGATGAAATCAAATAAAAAGTAAATAGTATTAATTACACCTATAAAAATACACAAAACAGAGATTTAAAATAGATAACAAGAACATATGTTATAAATACAGGCAAAGTCTTGATGTCAAACACGCACATTTATCATATCGTAACCAAAGCAGTGTGCCAAACTCACAGAAATACAAAATGCAACACAAGTGACTTTACATAAAACAATATTTTACAAGACTTCGCTCTGGAAAATAATAATAAATAAATAGGTTGCTCTAGAGTTTCAAAAGGAGTACGAACATCCCTTAAATATAATAAAAAGAAGGGTGATTCTTTTACAGTTCTGTGATAGGCGATATTACAGGGATGAGTAGCCATGGGCAACCACTTATTCCAACCTTTCCGGTTCTCTTCGCATAAGGCTCTAAGAATGTTTACCAAGGTGCCATTTGGGCGTTCTATTATTCCGTTTGCAGCTGGGTGGTAAGAGGTAGTTCTCAGGTGTTTTATGTTCATCAGGCTCATTATACCCTTGAATATCTCGTTTATAAACTCTCTGCCATTATCACTCACTACAATCTCTGACGTTCCGTGACTACAAATTACTTTCTCATAGAAAGCGTCAGCTACTTCATTTGATTCCTTTGTCCTCAATGGAGCAGTCACCAGGTATCTTGTCATGACATCTATCACTGTCATTATGTATTTATATCCTTCATCACTTACACTTAGTGGACCAACTAAGTCAACATGAACTCTCTCAAATGGGCTTCCTACTACAGGATAGCTCTGTATCGGGGCTGGCATTTTGACCTTAACTCTGTATCTTGCACTCACAGGGCAACTGGAACAATATTTAATGACATCTATTTTCTTCCCTGGCCAGAAAGCAATTTTTTTCACATCTAGCTAACGTTGCACCAAAACCTCCGTGGTAGGGTGGACCCGCGAGATGTGCTAGAGCAAGCGCAGCAGGGACATAACTTTTGGGAATTACAACACAATTTTGTTCCTTATCATAGTTGTCTATGCGTTGCATATACAGAATATTTCCTTCAACATGCATGTCTTTTATGGGGTACCCCTTTATTTTCTTTCTTTGCTTGCCATTCTGCCCCTTTTCTACTACTATCTTCTTTTTTTCCTTTACAACTGGGTCCTCGCTTTGTCGCTGTATGAGCTCTTCAATACTCCACATGTGGAACTTCTCAAACTTCTTATACTCTCTAGTACTTCTCTCATTAGCATCTCTCTGGACTGCTAATACACGACCTTCTATTTCTTCTTCTAATATATCGGCCTCCTGGCGCTTCATGCGCGACAAATAATCTGCTATCACATTTTCCTTACCCGGGATATACTTTACTGTAAAGTAATATTCATTTAACAACGTTTGCCACCTGGCAATTCTACCACTTGGTGTTTTTACCTTTAACAACCAAGTAAGAGGCCTATGATCCGACCTAATTTCTACTTTATATCCTAAAATCAAGGATCTGTTTACCTTCAAACCATAAATCACTGCTAAAGTTTCTCTCTCTACTGCTGAGTAATTCCGCTCCGCTGCATTCAAGGTGCGACTGAAATATGTTAGTGGTCTCAACTTTCCTTCTGTATCTTCCTGTTGTAAGACTCCACCTATACAATAGTCTGAGGCATCTGTAGTCAGTATAAAGGGTTTACTGAAATTGGGAAACATGAGAACGATCCCTTCAGCCAGTTCAGATTTTAAGGTTTCAAAAGCTTTCTGAGCTTCATTACTCCACTCTAAAGGTTTGTTTGTTTTTCTATTCTTCTCATTTTTATGACCTACAAGCAATTTATTCAAAGGGGCTGCAACCTGAGCATAATTTTTTACAAACTTTCTGTAGTAATTGCATTAACTCTGTACATCCCTCACAGTCTTAGGGACGGGTATTTCTTGAATACTAGCTACTTTGTCAGGCTGTGGTCTAATTCCTTGCTCACTCACTATATGACCCAAATATGAAACTCCCTCTTTGAAAAAATTACATTTATCCTGTCTTAATGACATTTTAGTATCTGCTAATCTTTTTAGGACTTGCTCAAGGTTTTCTACATGCCTTTGAAAAATTCGTCCTAACACAATAATATCATCCAAGTACACCTGTGCAATTTTACCAATCAGTCCATGCAAGATATTATTCACTATTCGCTGGAAGGCAGCAGGTGCGGTTTTCAAACCAAACGGGACACAGGTATATTCCCACATGCCATAGGAAGTGCAGAAAGCAGTTTTTTCCCTTGCTTCTTCGACCAGAGGTACTTGGTGATATCCCATTCTCAGGTCTAGGGAGGTAAATATCTTACTCTCACCAAACTGTTGCACGATAGTTTGCATATTGGGCAAAGGATGTTTATCATCTATTATATCTTCATTTAGCTTACGAAAATCCAGGCATAGCCTGATGCCTCCATCTTTTTTAGTTACTGAGACAAGAGGGGAGTTATAGGCAGAACAGCTGGGTCTTATCAGTCCTTGTTTATACAGTTCTAGCAACTGCTCTTCTATTTGTTGATGAAATTTGAGAGGAATAGGGTAAGGCTTACTATATATCGGCTGTCCGGTCCTTTGTTTAATAGTGTGACAATAATAGGGGGTAATGGTCAAAGGTTCTCCCTTTAATGCAAATACAGTAGGGTATTTGTACACCAAGTACTTTAGTACCTCATTTTCTTTACTGTCCTGAGGGAACAATGAATTTACTAATGTCACCAAACTTTTTAACTTAGCGTCTGCTGAGATATTATCACTCGATTCTGCTGTTACTCCTCATGCTGAAATATGGGAATGTGGTACCTGGTACGGTATGGCTTCGCATGGATCTAAATGACCCACAAGTCTCTGTTTTTACTTCTACGTATTCAGTACTTGGATTAGCATAGGGGATAATGAATTTACTCCTTTTACCCTGCTGATCTGGCTAACAATATACTATTCCTGGGTACAAGTACTGACTATTCTTGTTAGCCTCATATGGAAGAAAACTCCTTCGGTACATCGGATACCGACCTCTAGTTCCAAGTAACCTATCATTCCTGGAGCCAACCATGTATCTCTGACCACTTTTACCTTGTAAGACCTTTGTTTCCTCGGTCCTTCAGCAGCTTCCTCGGTTAGTCACGCCGGAAAATCACCTACACACCCATCTGGATCCTGTTCTACCTCAACTGCATCACCATCAAATGTCAACTGTAACATCTTACCTCCATCACAGGTGTGAGCAGGTTTTATCATTACTGCCTTTCTAAACATGAAGTCCAAGCTTAACACTGCGGGAGTTGGAAGTGTAATTTCCCTAGAAATTACTACGCATGGTTGTTCTTCTATTCCATGTCCGAAGTCCATCTCAATGACACCTCTACCTACGGTTGGTACTGGACTCTGTGTCACGCTGCTCAGCTTGTACGCCATGGGGGAAGTATATACACCATTTATTACAGTAAAAAGTTCTTCTTCTATTAATGTCTCGCCTGATCCGCTATCTAGCACTGCAGCTATGGGAATCTGACTTTTTCCTGTCTTTACCTGCAAACAAAACAATCGCGTCCGTTCATGATAGAACGCGCACAACTCCTTTACATTATTGGCGTTTTTTTTTTTGTTATTATAGGGCCAAGTGATTGCTTCCTCATACATGTTTACTTCCTGATCCGGCAGCGCTACTGCACAACGTGACACAGGTGGCCTTTTGTAGGGACAATCAACTACTCTGTGCCCCCAGTACCACATAACCAACATCTGAAATCTCTACGGTTCATGTCTACCCACCGTGACGGTGGTGGTGGTGGACGTGGTACTGGTGCGATGGGTTGGTACGCACGACCTTGTCCTACCCTACAGTTTCTGGCTATGTGACCCAAACGTCCGCACTTGTAACAATCTACATTTCACATGTTTGCTTGGCGCGAATTAACGTTTTGGAAAGGAGCAGGAATAGGTGGTGGCTGCATGTCCATCCTCTGCTTTAGGGCGGTGTGCCTCTTAGGAGGGGGAGGTGGATTATATTTCGGAGATTTATCTGGTTGTGCCTGACGTGTAGGAGAAACTGCCATGGCAGCCATAGTAGTGACTGGAGTTCCTCGTCTTTCTCTACGGATATCTGCATCAGTTAATTTATACTGAGGATGGGTGTTGGCCCATGCATAACCTCTGTTTAGTATTTTTAAGGGATCCTTGAGCTCATCATCACGCAAAGTATATTCAAATGATGGGGGGGAACAGCTTAGCATCCTGGCAGCAAAATTATTTTTATGCAGTGGCTCAAATGCTGGAATCTGACGTGACAAACCTCCATATGCAGTGTCACATCTCATGTAAAATTCCTGAAGCGTTTCTCCCTGTCCTCTCTTCGCGCTGTTCATTATTTCTGTCCATAGTTTTGGGCTAACATTATCAGGAAAGAGTTTGAGAACCTTTCTTTTACAAGATCATAATCCTGGCCATGATTGGCAATAACATTTTCAAGCAACACTCTGGCACTTCCTAGGCAGTACTGCTTAGCTAACTCAAGCTTGCCTGTTTCATCCCAATTTAATTGCGTTCGTGATTCCAGATCTGTGAAGAAATCACGAGGGTTGGTGTGACAAAGGAGGCTAGGGTACGCGGTGTAACGTTCTTCACCCCCACAAAAGTATTTCAGGCCCTGTACGCGGCTAAAATCATTTTTCGTATGTCTGGACAGGAGAGCTTCAAAGTCCTGTTGCGTTAAGACAACAGGCGGTTTTTCCGACGTATCAGGTTGCTGCGCCATAATGATCACTTCACTACAACTGAAATTGCCTTGACAAGGATCACAAATATTTTCCGTTAAAAATTTTCTTTTATGGCTTACCCAACACCTGACACCAATGTCGTAACCCTCCTCCTTACCTTTAAGGGAAGGCAGAGGCTACGCAGGAACTGCACTAATTCTTTATATAACAAACACCACAAGGTTTAAATCCAGGTAACCGAGAGTTAAGGCCGGGGTTCTCACAGTGGGGTAAGCCACAAACGCAGTTCAGAAACGTTAACACTATTTATTAACCAGTAGTTAACACATTTCACGATACTCGCAAGCAACGAAAGACCAGAATTCCACCACATATTAAAACATATAATGACCTTTCGATAAATCTTGACGTCACTTTTCACTTTAAGTTAGCAAGATTTCATCGACCAACTCAGGTCATTCAGTAACTTATAACACATTAACATGTAAGGACACATATAATATAATCACATAAAAGAATAATCAAATGTAACATTAAAATATTAGCACTACATGCGAAGTGCCACAAAAGATATTAAAATCACTCAAGATTCAGCATTATATCAACACATGGAAAATGACATAAAATATATGGGGGCCACATTATACTGAAACAACATTTTAAATCGAGACACACAAGGCACTTAGGAAAAATCTTCAAAGTATTACTTACGACCAAGACGAGGCAGAGAACGACTAGGAGCTTCATGGTGCTGTCGAGTGGGAGCACCTTCCAGGAACTTGTAACACTCCACTCTTGGAGTCTAGTTAGGTCTGAGAGAATCGTTCGCTACTTCGCCTCATATTCCATTTTGACGACGGCAACGTCGACCTACGTACATTGCTATCTACTGCTACATAAGGAGTTATCCTTAAGGTTCAAAATCTAACTAGTTAGTACACTCATCTCTTCCTTCACTTCACACGATCACCAGGAACTTATACTTCACTGTAGGTGCGTAAGAAACATGTCTCGTAGGGAGTCTATGGTTAACCACCTTTACACGCGAACATATATGGTTTTTCTATGTCCTTCTAGTTCGTGCATTACTGAAGTGTTTTGTGAAGTCAGCGACTGTAAGGTAACTTGATGACAAGATTAATTACGAATAGGCTAGGTCCATTAACTTCACGGCCTTAAGTCATCAAGGCAGGCACTGTCCTGTTCGTGTGACTAGGGATGCCGTAAGCCTCACAAGGGGTCACGGCGATAACCAGTGACCTCTGGGGCAATGGGTGGCCAAGGCCTGGGTGCCTTGGCGACAACACACCCTCGGCTTGGCTACGACACAAAAAAATAAAAAAAAACAAAGCCAAGAAAATTGCACTTTGCAGCATAATTGCTTTACTATGTGAGGACAAGGAGGTGACAAGAACGGAATGGTGCAAGGACTGCATGTATAAACGAAGCAAAAGGGGAAGCCACGCAACCATGTTAAGTGAATTGCGAATTGGTTATTGGAACAGAAGTTCAGTTAGGATAGAAAAACGGTTACAAGTCGTGGTGGGGAGGTGAAGGCGGCGAGTGTGTGGTCGTGATCCATTCCTGACCGGGATGAAGGCTGCATCCTGTGAGAGGGAGGGATCAGGTGAGGTGACAGGCGAGGCAGGAGTTTGGAATTCAAAGCTTTGTGCCAGACTCTATCAAAAGCTTTTCATATGTCTAAGGCAACAGCAAAACTTTCACCAAAATTCCTAAAAGAGGATGACCAAGACTCAGTAAGGAAAGCCACAAGATCACCAGTAAAGCGGCCTTGATGGAACCCATACTGGCGATCAGATAGAAGGTTGTGAAGTGATACATGTTTAAGAGTCAACCTGTTGAGGATAGATTCAAATCTTTAGAGAGGAAGGAAATTAAAGTAATAGGACGGTAGTTTGAGGGACTAGAATGATCACCTTTAAAAAAAAAAAAAAAACAGGCTGAATGTAGGCAAACTTCCAGCAAGAGGGAAAGGTAGATGTTGACAGACAGAGTTAGAAGAGTTTGACTTGGCAAGGTGCAAGCATGGAGGCACAGTTTCGGGGAACAATAGGAGGGACCCCATCAGGTCCAAAGGCCTTCTGAGGGTTTAAGCCAGTGAGGGCAAGGGAAACATCACTGCGAAGGATTTTAATAGGTAGCATGAAGTAGTCAGAGGGTGGAGGAGAGGGAGGAACAAGCCTTGAATCCTTCAAGGTAGAGTTTTTAGCAAAGGTTTGAGTGAAAAGTTCAGCTTTAGAAATAGATGAGATGGCAGTGGTGCCATCAAGTTGTAATAAGGGAGGTAAAGATGAAGAAGCAAAGTCACTGGAGATGTTTCTGGCTAGGTGCCAGAAGTCATGAGGGGAGTTAGATCTTGAGAGATTTGGACACTTTCTGTTAATGAAGAACACACTCTTGTTGAGGTCATGTTGATACAGGCTGGTCAGGCTGGACAAAGCCAGTGTTAACTTGTGCTTTACAGGAAATGAACGGGTCAGGCTTGAATACTTTTACATTTTTTTATGTAAATGCACACATAGAGACCTTATTTATCAATATGATATAGGAACAAATTTTCATATGTGAAATATTTCTAATAAAACCAACCAAAAAACCCACTTATGTTTTTTTTTTTTTTTTTTAAGGCAATCCTCTCACGAGGTGACTTGATCTAAGTGACAGTAGAAGAAAGGGACATCATAGCAGAAGGCTCTCTCCCCTCCCTCCGC
Source organism: Scylla paramamosain (assembly GCF_035594125.1). Taxonomy (NCBI): domain Eukaryota; kingdom Metazoa; phylum Arthropoda; class Malacostraca; order Decapoda; family Portunidae; genus Scylla; species Scylla paramamosain. The sequence continues at coordinate 11,639,124 of NC_087185.1, forward strand.
CCCCTCTGGCATAAGCCGTGCAGGAACCAGGTCGAAAATAAATACTTTACGGGTTACAAAAGTAAAAAGCCCGAAGTAAATTCTTTAGGGAAAGAATTAAAAGAGAGGAAATGAGGTGCCTCCATTTCCTGCAGGCAAGGAGATTAATCACAAACAAACAAAAGCTGTTAACCGCGGATTTCACGCAAAATATTTATCAAGACGGCGTTTAAAAGTCTCTATGGTATTGCAGCCTATCACGTGTCAAGGAAGCCCATTCCACAGATTGGCGATACGATGAAAAAAAAAAAAAAATAGTTTCATGAGAATATAATGATTTGTGAACAATTGTGCAGCCCCTGTGGCAGCCCACTGGTTAGCTCAGTCCACTTGGATGGTGTTTCAGTTACATGTACTGTTTGGTGACGGTTGTTTGGCCAGTTTTCTACCCATCTCAACACGTCGGCTTGGGGGACTTTGTGGGGGACTTTGTCCAAGGTATTTTGAAAGTCAAGATCTGTTATATCTGCCGCTTTACTTCCGTCACACTGGTTCAGAATATCATGGAACAAGTCTAAGAGGTTCGTCAAACAACAGCGTTTGTTACCGAAGCCGTGTTGAGTATTTCTAAGCAAGTTGTTTTCCTCTAAGTGATTAACGAGCTAATCTCTATAAGTGTTTCTAGCATGTTGCATGTGACCGAGGTTAAGCTGACTGGCCGGTAATTGCAGGGCAAAGATTTACTGCCTTTTTTTTGAAGATCGGAGTTACGTTAGCCAGCTTCCACTCAGCAGGCACTGTACCGGACTGCAGGGATTTATTGAACAGTAAAGTCAGGGTTCAGTTAATGCACATTTACCTTCTTTCAAGGCCCGGATCACTTGCTTACTTTAAGTTTATCGTAACATTTTGATACGTCCTTTGTGTTCTACTGGCACTACTTAGAACATCGTTGTTATTAATTTGGACTGGTGGCACCGTAGATGTCACTGAGGTCTTCTGTGGTAAATACTGAAGAAAAGAAAGGATGCTAATAATCTCATCCATATCGTTGGTGAATTCTACATTTTCGTCAATTACTGGTCCATTAGTTGAGGTAGTCACTTTCTTCTGCCTGATAAAACTAAAAAACTCCTTCGTGTTTGTCTTATCGCCCACATTCAGATTTTATAATTCATCTTTCGTAGCAAACATAAGATCTACCATATATATATATATATATATATATATATATATATATATATATATATATATATATATATATATATATATATATATATATATATATATATATATATATATATATATATATATATATATATAATTTTTTTTTCTAGTAGGACAGAAATGACGGTCTTGGTGCATGGAAAACAAAACACAAACACTTGAAGGAAGAAAGACAATCTATCCCCGCCAACAACTTCAGTGTTCCACAAACACTACATCCACAATTGCATCCACGTCTGTTTTTTTTCTTTCTTTTTCTTTTCTTTTCATGCTGTTGAATTAACATTTTTCACAAATATATACTTCATTAAATTTTTACAACAATATATATATATATATATATATATATATATATATATATATATATATATATATATATATATATATATATATATATATATATATATATATATATATATATATATATATATATATATATATATATATATATATATATATATATATATATATATATATATATATATATATATATATATATATATATATATATATATATATATATATATATATATATATATATATATATATATATATATATATATATATAGAAGGAGGCAGTAGACACCTGCCGAAACGATAATTACTCCCAGTGAGGTCTAATGCACTGTTCAAGGGGTGCTGTGAACTTATCATTAATTAAACCCAACTGTGACCTCACTGAACGTTTCCCTTTGTGTCTCACAACACAAGGGGGCAGTCACAGCCTGCCCTCTAAAGACAACTCTCTTCCTCCACACAAAACTACAAGCACCTAATAACACACACACCCTTCACTCAAAAATTTTAAAATCATCATGGCGTCTCCTACACCAGCCTCGCAGTCCCCATCTGGGGAGGGGACCATAAATGTCCCCAGGTCGGACTGCCTTTCTGTCGACGACCCTAAGTGTTTTGACACCCCCCTCAACTATTTCTTCATTAACTTCTGCAACATTTGCGGTCTAAGATCTAATTTTCAATCTGTAGAACACCACCTCTCCTCTTCTAAACTTCATCTTCTTTTCCTCACTGAAACTCAGGTGTCTGAGGCAACTGACAGTAGCCCCTTTTCTGTTCCCTCCTACTTTCTCTATCCTTATTTTCGATCCAAAGCTGGATGCTGCGTTTACGTGCACAATGACTTAACTTGCTCTCGTGCCCACGCTCTTGAATCTCCCGAGTTTTCCATCTTCTGGGTTAACAAAACGAGATTACCAGAAACGTGTCCTTTCCGTGTTTTTCAACATATTAGGCACTAAAACGTAAGAAAGCATGTAAGAAAAAAAAAAAGAAAACTTAAAAACATGATCAAAATCATGTTTTTTGAGTGTTTTTGATCTTCTTACGTACAAAAACTCTAAAATGCATAGAAAATAATCTTTCTAAAAAAAAAAAAACGGTTCATTTGTATGTATTTTGGAGTTTTGGTCTCTAACATTGTGAAACACACTTATAATGCACAGTAATTTGACGGTTGTTAAAGTTGTTCTGTTTCTCTATAAAGGGTGTGTTCATGCGTTTAAACGTCTTGGTACAAAAGAAGCTGAAAAAATTGTCAAAAGCTACGTTTTTTTTTTTTTGTCCCATATAGTGTGCTTTATATGTATATTGCCGTTTTGATACATACTAAGTTCAAAAACAGTCATAATACAGGGTTTTCGTAATGTTGCTCTATTTCTTTATATAAGGTTTTTGTATGGATTTAGGCGTTTTGGCACCTAACAAAAGAGTTATGATACACGTTTTCTGGTAATATTGATCTGTTTCCAAATATAAGATAGTATTCACGTGTTTTACCGTTCTGATCGCTAAGAACATCAAGAACACTCATAATACACGTTTGTGATTATATGATTTCGTTTCGCTATATTCGCTACTTTGCATGTGTTTAAGCGTTTTGGTATCTAAGAAACTGAAAAACTTTTTTTTTTGTAACAAAAAAAATAAATAAATAAAACAAGTTTTTGGAAATGTTCTGCTTTTCCGAAACGGAAGTTTTTCAAGCATTTTAGCTTTTAGGAACGTAAAAATTTCAAAACACTGAAAGGACACGTTTTCGATTAAATTATTTTGTATCCCCATTAATGGTGCCTTCCATTTTTTCCCCCCCTTTTTTTTTTATGCGCTCAAAAACACTCAAATTATACGTGTCTGATAATGTCGTCTCGTTACCTCATATAGGGTTTTTCACGTATGTTTTGTGGTTTTGGTACCTAAGAAGCTCAAAAACACTGATAAAACATATTTGTGTAACGCAGTTCTTTTTCTTCATATAGCGTTCCTTGTATGTATTTATTCGTTTTGCGAAGTAATATGGTGAAATGCACTCATAATATACGTTTTTTGTAATGATGTTTTTCTTCTCAGTATAGAGTGATTTTCATGTGTTTTAACGTTTCATTACCTAAGTACCTGAAAAAAAAAATATTCATAAAGTTTGTTGTAAAACCTTTTAGTTTCCAAAACATGTGTTTTTGTTATTCAAGTAAGGGTTTTTTGGATGTATTTTAGAGTTTTGGTACGTAAGAAGCTCAAAAAAAAAAAACATTCAAATGGCACGAGTATGATAATGTTGTTTAGCTTTTCCATACAGGGTGCTTTGCCTGCATTTTGGCGTTTTGGTATTTAAGAAGCTCAAAAATTCTGAAAATAGACGTTTTTGATAAAGTTGTTACGTTTTTGTATAAAGAATGTTCTGCATACTTTTTAGGGTTTGGTACGAAAAAAGGTTGAAAAACACTCATAAGCCAAGTTTTTGGTAATGTTGTTTTCTCGTACCATATAGTATACGTTACATGCACCTTGGCGTTTTTGTACCTAACATGGTAAAAAAAAAACACATGTTTCATATTTTTGGTAATGTTATTCTTTTTCTCAATATACAGTATTAGTCATGTGTTTTGGCGTTCTGATACTAAGAACATCAAAAACACTTAAAATACACGTTTGTGCTGATATAATTTCGTTTCCCTATATACTCTGCATTGGTTTGGCATTTTGGTGCCTAAAACACTAAAAAAAAAAAAAAAAAAAATTGAAACACGTTTTTGGAAGTGCTGTTCTGTTTCACCAAAAAAGTGTGTCTAGCATGCGTTTTAGCGTTTTGGTACGTAAGAATCTGAAAAAACACCGAAATTACATGTTTTCGATTATGTTTTGTTTTCCCCTGAAGGGTGTTTTCCATGCTTTTTTTTTTATCATTTTGGTGCCTAAAACGTTCAAAGCCAAAATGATACGCTTTTGGTAATGTCGTCTCGCTACCTCATATGGGGATGTTTGCATACATTTTGGCGTTTTAGTACCTAAGAACCTCAAAAGCACTGATAATGCATGATTTTAGTAATATTGTTTTGTTTCTTCATAAAGAGGTCTTTGTATGTATTTTTTGCGTTTTGGTACGTAACATGGTTAATCACACTAATAATATGAGTTTTTAGTCGTGGTGTTCTGTTCCTCAATATAGAGTGATATTCATGTGTTTTAGCGTTTCAACGTACCTAAGAACCTCAATAAAAAAAAAAAAAAGCTCATAAGAAGTTTGTGGTAATAGAATATCGCTTTCCTATATTGTCTCCATTCCATATGTTTTGGCTTTTTGGAACCTAGTAAACTAAAAAAAAAAAAAACACTCAAACACACGTTATTTATGATATTGTTTTTTTTTTTTTTAGAAAGATTATTTTCTATGCATTTTAGAGTTTTTGTACGTAAGAAGATCAAAATCACTCAAAAAACATGATTTTGATAATGTTTTTAAGTTTTCTTTTTTTTTTTCTTACATGCTTTCTTACGTTTTAGTGCCTAATATGTTGAAAAACACGGAAAGGACACGTTTCTGGTAATCTCGTTTTGTTATCCCATATAGGATGCTATGCATGCATTTTGTCGTTTTGATACCTAACAGTCCCTAAAACTCTATAAATAGACGTTTTTGATAAAGTTCTGTTTCTCCAAAATGGGTGGTTTCCATGCTCTTCAGCGGTTTGGCACGAAAAAAGCTGAAAACACTTAAAAGCCACGTTTTTGGTAATGGTGTTTTCGTTTTTCATATAGCGTGTTTTGCATTACTTTGGCGTTTATGTATCTAGTAAAAAAGTCATAATACAATGATAGGGTTATTTTTATGCATTTTAGCACTCATAATACACGTTTTTGGTAATGATGTTCTATTCCTCAATGTAGAGTGATATTCATATGTTTTAGCGTTTCAGTACCTAAAAACCTCAAAAACATTAATAAGATAAGTTTTTGGTAATAGCGTTTAGGTTCGCATATTGGCTACTTTGCATATGTTTTTGGTGTTTTGGTACATAATACACTCAAAAACAATAAAAAAAAAACACATGCTTTGATAATGTTGTTCTGTTTTTCCAGAAAGGGTGTTTTGCTTGTATTTTAAAGTTTTGATATGTAAGAAACTCAAAAACATTCCAAAGACGCGATTTTAATAATGTTGTTTAGTTTTCCCATATAGCGTGTTTTCCATGCTTTTTTAGCGTTTTGGTGGCTGATATGCCACCTTTTCGTTACCTCATATACGATGCTTTATATGGATTGTGACGTTTTGATACCTAAGAAGCTCCAAAACTCAAAACAAGCGTTTTTGATAAAGATTTCTGTTTTCTCAATATAGGGATTTTGACACGCGTTTTAGCGTTTTGATAGAAAGAAGCTGAGAAAAGAACACTAAAAGCCATGTTTTTTTTATGTTGTTTTCTTTTCCTAAATGGTGTTGTGTATTTTTTTGGGGGGGCGTTTTTGGTACCTAAAAACCTGAAAAACACTCATAATGTAGGTTTTTGTTAAAGTTGTCCTGTTTCTTCATATAGGGTTCTTTGTTTGCATTTCGGCGTTTTGGTACCTAAGATAGTGAAAAAGACTCATAATACTCATTTTTGGTGATGATGTTCTGTTCCTTAATATAGAATACTATTCACGTGTTTTAGCGTTCTAATACCTAAAAACATCAAAAGCACTCAAAATGCACTTTTTTTTTATTATTATATCATTTCGTTTCCCTCTATTGGCAACTTTGAATAAGTTTAGTCGTTTTGGTAACTAACAATCTGAAAAAAAAGAACAAATTAAAACACACGCTTTCGGAAATATTCTTTTCTCCAAAACAGGTTGTCTGAAATGCGTTTTAGTGTTTTGATACGTAAGAATCTCTTAAACACTCAAAGGACACTTTTTCGCTTGTGTTTTGATTTCCCATTTCCCATGTTGAGTGTTTTCCAGACTTTTTAGAGTTTTTGTGGCTAATATTTCCAAAAAAAAAAACACGGAAATGAATGGTAATGTCATCTCGTTGCAAAATATCGAGTTATTTCTATGCATTTTAGCGTTTTGGTAACAAAGAAGCTCAAAAACACACACACACAAAAAAAAAATACACAATTTTGGTAAAGTAGTTCTTTTTCTTCCTATATGGTTCTTTCTACGCATTTTTTTTTGCGCTTTAATACTTAAAATGGTGAAAATATACTGCTAATACACTTTTTTTGTAATCTTTTTTCTCAATATATATTGATATTCAAGTGTTTTTGTATTTTAGTACGTAAAACGTACTAAAACACAACGTGAAATGTTTACCTTCTGAAGGGATGGACGTCAATAAAAAGACGTGGAAAAAATTTCAGGGTTATATCATCAGCGTAGGAGTGGATAGGACAAGAAGTTTGGTTTAGAAGATCATTAATGAATAATAAGAAGAGAGTGGGTGACAGGACAGAACCCTGAGGAACACCACTGTTAATAGATTTAGGAGAAGAACAGTGACCGTCTACCACAGCACCAATAGAACGGTCAGAAAGGAAACTTGAGATGAAGTTAAAGAGAGAAGGAGAGAAGCCGTAGGAGGGTAGTTTGGAAATCAAAGCTTTGTGCCAGACTCTATCAAAAGCTTTTGATATGTCCAAGGCAAAAGCAAAGGTTTCACCAAAATCTCTAAAAGAGGATGACCAAGACTAAGTAAGGAAAGCCAGAAGATCACCAGTAGAGCGGCCTTGACGGAACCCATACTGGCGATCATATAGAAGGTTGTGAAGTGATAGATGTTTAAGAATCTTCCTAATGACGATAGATTAAAAAAAAATTAGATACGCAGGAAATTAAAGCAATAGGACGGTAGTTTGAGGGATTAGAACGGTCACCCTTTTTAGGTACAGGTTGAATGTAGGCAAAGTTCCAGCAAAAAGGAAAGGTAGATGTTGACAGACAGAGCTGAAAGAGTTTGACTAGCCAAGGTACAATCACGGAGGCACAGTTTCGGAGAATAGTAGGAGGGACCCCCATCAGGTCCATAAGCCTTCCGAGGGTTTAGGCCAGCGAGGGCATGGAAAACATCATTACGAAGAATTTTAATAGGAGGTATGAAGTAGTCAGAGGGTGAAAAAGTGGGAGGAACAAGCCCAGAATCGTCCAAGGTAGAGTTTTTAGCAAAGGTTTGAGCGAAGAGTTCAGCTTTAGAAATAGATTTGATAACAATGGTGCCATCTGGTTGAAATAAAGGTGGGAAAGAAGAAGAAGAAGCAAAGTTATTGGAGATATTTTTGGCTAGATGCCAGAAGTCACGAGGGGAGTTATATCTTGAAAGGTTTTGACACTTTCTGTTAATAAAGGAGTTTTTGGCTAGTTGGAGAACAAACTTGGCATAGTTCTGGGCAAAAATATAAAGTGCATGAGATTCTGGTGATGGAAGGCTTAAGTACCTTTTGTGGGCCACCTCTCTATCATGTATAGCGCGAGAACGAGCTTTGTTAAACCAGGGTTTAGAAGGTTTAGGACGAGAAAAAGAGTGAGGAATGTACGCCTCCATGCCAGACACTATCACCTCTGTTATGCACTCAGCACACAAAGACGGGTCTCTGACACGGAAGCAGTAGTCATTCCAAGGAAAATCAGCAAAATACCTTCTCAAGTCCCCCCCCCCAACTAGCAGAGGCAAAACGCCAACCTTCGCTTAGGAGAGTCCTGAGGAGGGATTGGAGCGATAGGACAGGACAAGATAAAGATATGAGATTGTGATTGGAAGAGCTAAACGAAAGAAAAGGTGACAGCATAAGCAAAAGGATTAGAGGACAGGAAAAGGTCAAGAATGTTGGGCGTATCTCCAAGACGGTCAGGAATACGAGTAGGATGTTGCACCAATTGCTCTAAGTCGTGGAGGATAGCAAAGTTGAAGGCTAGTTCACCAGGATGGTCAGTGAAGGGAGAGGAAACCCAAAGATGATGGTGAACATTGAAGTCTCCAAGAATGGAGATCTCTGCAAAAGGGAAGAGAGTCAGAATGTGCTCCACTTTGGAAGTTAAGTAGTCAAAGAATTTCTTATAGTTAGAGGAATTAGGTGAGAGGTATACAGCATAGATAAATTTAGTTAGTGACTCTGTAGTCGTATCCAGATGGTGGAAAACGTATCCAGATGGTGGAAAACTCGGAAGATTCAAGAGCGTGGGCACGAGAGCAGGTTAAGTCATTGCGCACATAAACGCAACATCCAGCTATGGATCGAAAATGAGGATAGAGAAAGTAGGAGGGAACAGAAAAGGGGCTACTGTCAGTTGCCTCAGACACCTGAGTTTCAGTGAGGAAAAGAAGATGAGGTTTAGAAGAGGAGAAGTGGTGTTCTACAGATTGAAAATTAGATCTTAGCACGCGAATTTTGCAGAAGTTAATGAAGGAAAGGTTGATCGGGGTGTCAAGACAGTCCGCCCTGGGGACATTTATGGTCCCCTCCCCAGATGGGGACTCCGAGGCTGGCGTAGGGGTCGCTATGATGATTTTAAAATTTTTGAGTGAAGGGTGTGTGTGTTATTAGGTGCTTGTAGTTTTGTGTGTAGGAAGAGAGTTGTCTTTAGAGGGCAGGCTGTGACTGCCCCCGTGTGTTGTGAGACACAAAGGGAAAAGTTCAGTGAGGTCATAGGTGGGTTTAATGATATGTTCACAGCTCCCCCTGAACAGTGCCTTAGACCTCACTGGGAGTAATTTATAAGACAAGTTTGTGGTAATAGCGTTTAGATTCCCCATGTTGGCTACTTTGAATATGTTTTGTCGTTTCAGTGCCTAAAAAACTCAAAAACACTATAAAACACACGTTTTTGGTAATTTTTTTTTGTTTCTCCAAAAAGTGTGTTTTACATCCGTTTTAAAGTACGTAAGAACCTTCAAGGTACGATTTTATTAATGTTTAGTTTTCCATATAAGGTGTTTTCATGTTTTTTTTTTGTGCCTAATATGCTTAAAAAAAAAAAAAAAAACACGCGGATGACACGTTTCTGGTAATGTCGTTTCTTTTACTACAAATAAATTGCTTTGCATGCATTTTAGCCTTTTGATATGTAAGACGCCCAAAAACACTTAATATAGACATTTTTTTATAAAGTTGTTCTTTTTCTCCATAAAGGATGTTTTGCATGCTTTTTAGCATTTTGGTACGAAAAAAAGCTAAAAAAAAAAACATAAGATACGTTTTTGGTAATGTTTTCTATTCCCATACTGGGTGATTTCAATGTTTTTTTTTTTTTTTTTTAACGCTTTGGTACCTAACACGCTTAAAAACACTTAAAAGACACATTTCTGTTCATTTCGTTTCGTTTTTTTTTGGGAGGGGGGGTAAAATAGTTATTTTCTTCCTATATATATATTTTTTTTTGTATGCATTTTTTGTGCTTTAATACTTGAAATAGTGAAATATACTGGTAATACACTTTTTTTGTAATGTTCTTTTTTCTCAATATAGGTTGATATTCATGTGTTTTTGTGTTTTAGTACGTAAGATCCTTAAAAAACATTTATAAGACAAGTTTGTGGTAACTCGAAAGACGCGTTTCTGGTAATGTTGTTTTGTTTCTTCATGCATTTTGCCATTGTGGTACTTAAGAATGTGAAAAACACTCAAAATACACGTTTATTAAAACGTATTATGAAAATACTCATAATACAGGTTTCACGTAATATCTTTTCATTTCCTCATATAGGTACACTGTATTTTGGCGTTTCTTTTTATGTAATAAGCTCAAAAACGCTCATGTACAGTTTTTTTGGTAATGTTATTGTGTTTCTTCATTAAAGGTGTTTTGGATGCGTTTTAGCATTTTGGTACGTAGGTAGCTCATAAACACTGAAATATTTTTTTTTCTAATATTTTATTGTTTTCCATATACGCATGGTGCTTTCCACGTTTTTTTTTTACGTTTTCGTTACTAGCACGCTCATAAACACTCAATAGACACATTTCTTCAACTCTCTTTCTCAATATAGGGCACTTTGCATTAATCTGGCGTTTTGTACGTAACAAACTCAAGCTTAGAAACACTCAGAATACTTGTTTTTGGTAATGTTATGAAGTTTCCTTATCAAGTGTATTTTGCATGCGTTTTCGCGTAAAGAGTTACTCAAAAATCACGCTTTTCAATATGCTACTCTGTATTCCCATATAGAGGGAATTCCATGCTTTTTTAGCGATTTTGTGCCTAATGTGCTCAAAAACACTCAAAAGACACGTTTCTGGTAATGTTGTTTTGATTCCCCATATAGGGTACTTTTCATGAATTTTTGCGTTTATATAAGTAAAAACTAAAAAAAAAACACTAAAAATTCTTCTTCGTAATGTTATCCTGGTTCTCCATAATCGTTGTTTTGCGTTTGTTTTTTCCATTTTTGAACGTAAAGAAAACCTCTGAAAAGTGACGTTTTTGTTAATATTGTTTTGTTTTTTCCATATCGGGTGCTTTCCTTTTTTTGTATCGTTTTGGTGCCTAAAACGCCTATAAACACTCAAAAGACACGTGTTTTAGAAATATCGTTTCTTTGCCAAATATAGGATACTTTGTATGCATTTGGGCGTTTTGGTGCCTAATAATGTGAAATTAACTTAAAATACACTTTTTATGGTAATGTTGTTCTTTTTCTCCTTATAGAGTGTTATTCATGCGTTTTCGGGTTTTGGTACAAAAGAAGCTCAAAACACTCATAATACGCATTCCTTGTAATGTCTTCGTTCCCTTTATAAGGTATTTTGCATGCATTTCAACGTTTTTATACGCAACAAACTCAAAAACACCTGAAGTAATTTTTTTGGGGGGTAACGTTATTGTGTTTCTCCTTAGAAGGTGTTTTGCATTAATTTTTATTATATGAAACGTAAGTAGCTCCAGAACACTAAAAGACACGTTTTTGTAAAGTTGTTTCGTTTCCTCATATAGGGTGCTTTCTATGATTTTAAGCGTTTTGGTGTCTAACAAGCTCATAAACACGAATAAAACACGTTTCTGGAAATGTTGTTTCTTTTCCTCATATAGGGTGCTTTGCATTCATTTTTTTTTCGTTTTCTCACCTATGTGAAATACACATATTTTACATATACATACGCATACACATATACATACGCAAATTTTTGTGTGTAAGAAGCTAAAAACGCTCAAAAGGCACGTTTTTGGGTAATGTTATTTTCCCTTTCCATATAGGGTGCTTTCCATTGTTTTTAGCATTTTGGTGCCTAACATGCACAAAAACACTCAAAAGATATGTTTCTTGAAATGTGTCCTTTTCCCCCATGTAAAGGGCATTTCATGCTTTGTATCGTTTGGTACCTAATATGTGAGAAATATTCAGTATTACACATTTTTGATAATGTTACTCTTGTCTCCATATAGAGGTATTAACCTGCTTTCTCGTGTGGTACCATTAAAGCTCAAAAACACTTATACGTTTCTTGTATTTTTTTTTTTTCATAGAGTAATTTGCATGTATTTGGGTTTTTTACTATGTAGCAAGCTCAAAAACATTGAAAATACTTGTTTTTAGTAATGTTAGTCTGTTTTACCATAACTTGTGTTTTTACATATGTGTTAGTTTAAGGAGTGTGGTACATAAGAAGTTCAAAAACATTGTTTTTGATAATGTTGTGTTCTATTCACATATAGAATTATTTCCATGGTTTTTAGCGTTTTGCTGGCTAACACGATGAAAAACACACAAAGACACATTTCTGGTATTGTCGTTTCGTTTCCTTACATAGGAGGCTTTGCATACACTCAAAATACATGTTTTTCGTAATGCTTTTTTTTTCATAAAAAAAAAAAAAATATACATCTCCCTCGCGTCACTGCTCAGGAAGTGCAGGTGGTTCAGCGTTTTTGTCTACATAGTCTGTTTTGGGGAGCAGTTTTGAAGCTATGCTCCGAAATCACGCTACGAAAGTGATTGTGTAGATGAGCCCTTACGCTTTCTTCCTCTCTGGTTGAAGACCATGAGTTGGGACTACCTACCTAACTAATCTATCAAACTTTGATAGATTAGTTAATGTTTATTTATACGATCGCAGAGAGTGTGGATGGATGATTAGTGCAGAGTTCCTCAGGCAGGACGGGGTATAAGTGGGGTGGCCATTTGGTGGCCACCTGTGGCCGAATCCACAAAACTTAACGACAGGCTACCGAAAGGCGAATGTCGCTAAACGGTATTCACAAACGCATCGCTATCTCATATAGATACCTATGTGCTCAAAATAACCTTTCTTTATTATTTTAAAAGCTTTACCACCACGAAAGCATGATTTTGTGATGCACAAAGTGAATTTATGCATGGAACACCGAAAATAAAACAGGAAAAGGTGGAGGCAAATTTGCCCCATATGTGCGCACTCGTCATTCCGCTTCACAGCAACAAGTGTGTGATTACTCTGTTGATTTAAGTGTTGTTTTCTTAGCATACTTCCACGATCGTGCCTTAAGGCGAGAAAGGTGCTTTCGGGATCGCCTTGGCATTGTGTGATAATGAGCTCATGCATCGCTTCACTCTTGTTTGAGGCGATACAGCCTTAGCTGGAGAGGACGACACGGCGTATCCAGGCATTGCCAATCCACACCTTTTTTACTTTAATTAGAGAAAGAAGGTGAATGAAGAAGAGTTTGGACAGAGGAAGGTGTATAGTTAGAAATGGAAAGACTGTAGAGAGAGAAGACTGTGGGCAGACCACATTGCTATTTTTATATAGGAGGTTTTCTGTCTGTGTCTGCATCGGTGGTTCAGTGGTCCCAATCCACACCCATGTTTTGCTAGCCCTGATGTTGATTGCCAGTGGGTCCTTCCAAAACGTCATTGGAGACACTGCAGGTAAGATGATATTGATGTTGCATGCTTCAGCACAGGGGCTGGCTGTTTTGGTAATTGTCAGGGAGCTCTTTCCCTGTCCTTATTACTGGTCTATTCTCATACATTCTTCGCATATACCTTTAGATATACATACGTTGTAACTTTAAGGTCAGGAAGAAAAGCGACACTAATATAAGTTAGCATTACCTCTGGAACACCCTTGAAGGACGGGTGCATTTCTTCTCCAACTTCATACTATAACTTTTATGTTTATCAAGAGATACATGTGAAAGAATGGAAGAGAATATATATGTAATAAGGCGAACAGGGGACTCTAGACAATTGCCACTTCTTTTTTTTTTATTCATGTGCACACATATTTATAAATTTGTTATGTTTATTTCTGACATGTTTCTAACACTGTCTTAAGAATAAATTAATCTACTATACTGCCGTCAAAAATATTTTGACAGCAGATGTAATAATAATAATAATAATAATAATAATAGATGGATGTGCTTGCAGTGATTGAAAGAACAGTGGCTAATGTAAAAGGATCATTAAATTCTTGTGACTGATTTTTGTCGCCTACAGCAAAAAGACATATCTTATTTAAAATACAAAAATAAATAAAATGAAAACTAATGGCTTATAATCTGCTTTCAGGACCTACGCAAGCAAGCGTCAGCAGGGTCTTCGAGGGTATTTGCACCGTGCTGAGTGATAAGTCGGTGCAGGAAATCAAGATGCCTCCAAAACACCTTGATCAAAGGAGAACTGTTCTTCAAGATCAAAAAATTTCCCAAGGGTTATTAAGGCCATTAATGGTAAGATTAACAATGTATTTTCTCTTAAATTTAGTGCTATTGTTATAATCTAGCTTTTTCTTTGAGTGAAAGGTATCACACAGCCCTAAGTCCCGGTTAAGCATTAATAAAGTTTTCGTATTCTATGTATACTGCGTGCAAATCCAGTGCAGATATATATATATATATATATATATATATATATATATATATATATATATATATATATATATATATATATATATATATATATATATATATATCTCACACACACACACAGACACACTAATGATGGATATATGTAACTACTGTGTAACATGATCGTCTAATAATTTTGTGTGCACAGGCACCCACATTGCCATCAAGGCCCCAGGTGTGGACGAGGTCCTCTACTTTAACCGAAAAAGGTATCCCTGAACATCTAACTTGTTTGTGATGCGAATGGAGTGATCCTCAGCTCCTGCTCCAGATTCCCAGGTATATAGTATTATTGCATTACATATTTATCCAGCCATGTAATTTATTGATTTTTATGTGACTGCACATGGTTACTGTACTTTATTGATGTTTATGTGACTGCACATGGTTACTGGTATTGCACAAGAAAACATAGTGTGATAAGCCTTGACATTAGTTATAAATGAACAGTTGACATGTACACGGTATGATATGTTCCTATAAAACGATGATTGACTCTATGTCACACATGCTGTGTATGTGTGACTATTCATGTATTCCCTTCTAGGTGCTACACATGATGCTTTTGTGTGGAGCAACTGCAATGTGAAGCAGCGATTTGAGAAGGGGATTTCCTTCTCGTTGGTGAGTACTTACATTAAAAGTGCATAGCAGTGCATCAATATTTGTGAACCATGTATTATAATTATATAATGATACCTTTCACTGCCAGACCACCCATCACCTCACTGACTACAAACTAACACTTACCTCCTCATGTATGCATTCTATTGATTGTAATACTGTTTTTCTTCGCATTCTTATGTTAACTATAAATAATGTTACTCATATTTCCATCAGAAGAAAACTTTGGCACATTACTATTTCATGGAGAAAACCAGGCATACTGCATGATTAAACCATAAAAATTCTGAATTGGGATCATAATATTGCAGGCGATAGTGGGTATCCCCTCGTGCCCCATCTCATGGTGCCCTTGAGCAATCCCACCACTGATGCAGAACATAGATATAACAGAGGCCATGCACAAACTAGGGTCATTGTGGAGCAGACCATCTGGATGCTGAAGAGTCGTTTCAGGTAATGAAAATAACACCTCTCCCTCTCCAAAACAGTAACGTGTAGAGTAAAACCTGTCATTGAAATCATGAAACAATTATAAACAGTTCGTTCTTGTTATAGAAGTATGGTATACTTTGTAGATACACCTTTATAGGTAATGAATCCTTTTGTAGTATGAAATCTCACTTTTCACAGCTGTCTCCACTCTTCTGGAGGTAGCTTGCGGTACAGGCCCATCAAGTGTTCAAAAATGATCAAAGCATTCCTGCTCCTCCTCAATCGCTGCGTCGAACGGGGTATTCCACTTCCTGGTAACATATGTACTTGTCGTTGTTTTTCTGGTAGTTGACAGGATACATCATTATCATGGAAACTAAATTTAACCGAGTACAGTCATGTGCTCTTACATTTGTTGTTAGGGTAATGCAATTTGTCAGATGTGTACCGACATTTAATGAAAATAAACATGTTTTTTTTTTTTTTTCTACAACGGTATCTTGAAAGTCATTAGGGTTTTTGGCTAGTTTTGGATTGTCAATATGCTAAATGTCAAAATGTTAAATGTCATACTACATGACTTTTCCTCTCATACGATATAAGCTTTAAATAAATGGAAGGGTTAAGTTCCAACCCCTAGACCTCTCAGACCCTCACAAAAGTCTACTTACAGCTACCACCTCTTAAAGATGAAGAGGTACCCTATGCTGACGCTAACCCTGCTGTGCTGCGGAGGGGTCAACGTGCTCCAGGCAGAATTGTGCAGCAGGAACTCATACAAAACTTCTTCCAGCAGTGAAGTAAGAAAGTAAGGTATCACTTACCTGTAACGAGTGAAATACTGGTTTTCCATGTATTACTACATACTAAATGAAAGATCAGTACAGCATTTCATTTCATCAAACACTGAAATAGCTTGTTAGTATTAGGTATGGATAACACAAATAGATACAGAAAGTGCTGTAGATTTATAAAAAAAAAAAAGAAGATTATCAGTTACCAAAGTCTGTGCAAGAAAAAAAAAAAAAAAAAAAAAAAAAAAAAAAAAAAAAAAAAAAATATATATATATATATATATATATATATATATATATATATATATATATATATATATATATATATATATATATATATATATATATATATATATATATATATATATATATATATATATATATATATATATATATATATATATATATATATATATATATATATATATCTCGGGCCCTACAAAGTAAAAAAAAAAAAAATGTAAATAGACATATTTATAGAAATGCCCACCGGGTCACCACAAAACACTAATCTTATGTTTGTACTTTAAGTAATATAAAAGCATTGTAGGTATCACAGTGAAGAAATGCTTTGGTATTATACTGTACTAATATTAATATGCTGGTCTAGGTAAATGATAGAATTGATACAACTTAAAGCTACGGAAAAGAAAAGTAAATAAACATATCTATAAAAATGGCCCCCTCCCCGTAACCACACAACACTCTAACCTTATCTTTGTACTTTAATACTAAGACATTGCTGATATCAGTGAGGTAGCACTATCCTGAATCACAACACAATGAAAGGACTAAATTATACTGTACAAATATAAAAAAAAAAAAAAAAAACCAACATAAATTGCAGTTACTTTGTAAGTTATACAACATTGAAATTTAACAGATTAATTTTTTTTATTTATTTATTTATTTATTATTATTATTATTTTTTTTTCGTATTCAATTATAGTTTAATTTTGGTGGTTAATACTGAACCACCGCATGGCGTGAGCCACAGAGTGCTGGAGAGATTGAAAGATTTCTCTCTCCGATTCAACAGATTGCTGATATGAGGTAGTAATCTGCTGCAAAGCCTGCACCCCCTATCTTAGAGCTTCCCCTTGTTATTGCTGCACCATAAGCAGAGCATCCAGACTGCGGTGCATGTCCCGCTGTGTTTCCATGACTTGAGGGAGGAGCTCCAATTCTGAGCGACGACCTGCAATAGATCTAGGGAAACATGATTTTTTACTACAATTTACAAAATAAATGGTATGTCAAATTACATGTCATCTTACCCTGTTGTGCCCTTTTTCCTTATTTGGTCCTTGAACCTTTCTAGTGTACCTAGTCTCCTAGGGTAGTGGTAAGACACACTTGTGGAATCAACATTTTAAATACCTGAAATATATATATATATATATATAAATAAATATATAAATAAATAATATATATATAAATAAATATATGTACAGTATTCATAAAAAAAAAATAGGCCAAAGTAGCAAGAACAACAAACTTACCTGGAGGAGTTCTGCGCCTTCTTTGCTGGGCAGCTGGTGGTGTTGATGGCTGGGGAGCTGCAGGTGGACAAGGAGAGGCAGATGGCTGGGGAGCGGCAGCTGAAAGGCAAGCTGTAGGTGCTGAGGAGCGTCAGCTGACTTGGGAGCTGTAGCTGGCTGGGGAGCGTCAGCTGGCTGCAGAGGTGAAGGCACCTGCAGAGTTGCAGGTAGCTGCCTGTCATCTGGATCCTCATCATCTGGACTAATTTGCTGCACAAATGCAAGGCATTTAATTAGCATATTAATTGACTATAATAAAAATAAGACACGTGAAAAATATGGCACATATGATAAATATATGTACAGTTTTCATAGGTATGTACTGGAGAAGAAAAACTGAATGCATGTAAACATGGAAAAAGTCTCTAGCGAAGTTATTCACAATTGGGTGAAGTCATCTGCAACATAAATTACCTTAAAAACTGTGTCATCATTAAGGGTGAGGACTTCAGATGATGCTCCGATTAGCTCCGTCATGGACAAACTTTCGAATCATGAGGGGCCACTTTTTAAAACAAGTAGCTCCCATGGGGACGAGGTACCCTATTCGCGGCGCCCAGCGCTCGCCCCCTCATGGTCACAGTAGGCGGTTTCCCTTGGTCCCTGGAGCCATTTTATTTTTACAATATCTGTATGGATAAAAATAAAAACTGGTCCTCAAGGGGCAGTCGACCAGGCCCTCGAGATGTCACAGTCTGATCGTTCTGGTAATGTGCAGTTAGGACCTCGTACTCCCCTACTCTTGCTTCCCATGGTGGAAGACCTCTTGGGTTAGTTGTTGATTCTTGTCTCAACACTCTTATTATCATCAATGTCTATGCCTCCATGTCATACCTTGCTATTCACTCGGTTTTCAAGCCTTTTAGAACTGTTCTCCTTATCCGTCTGAAGTACGATGGCGATTGCCTATCTAATCTGTGCTTTGTGATATTTACTTCTGACATTGTCTCCAAAGATGCTTCTGAGGCAATAAATTGTAGCATACTATAGAGAAAGTCGAGGAAAATTTTTTTTTTTTTTTTGCGCTGCCATGTATCTAGGAAGAGAGCTTGCAGTCTCCTACAAATAACAACGAGAAATATGTCATAGGTGTATTGATCAGAGATAAAGATTTAACACAGGCAATGATGCACCTCCATCTGCCTTGCCCTTCTGACAGGATCTTCTTATCCATCACACCGAACATTCAATTACTGCAAAGGACGCATTTACAACCAGTGCAAGACGTATAGTCTTGAGCAGGACATTCTTCAACTGGCTAATTCTCAGTTGCTAGTCTTGCTAGTGCCAGACAGGGAATTCTTTTTCCAGAAAAAGATGGAAGGGCCTCTTCCCTCCACTCTAGTTTAACCTCATCTACCACAGGAAATAGAGTTCTGACACCTTCCCGCCTTTTTCAACCACCAACTATTTTCTCCCGTTCTCTTGAGAGTCGCTCCATCAGTTACCGTGTCCAACATTTTTTTTTTATTTTGGAAAATGTCACCTCCTCTGCAGCTTCAGCCAAGTCCTCTACTATATCATCAGCAAAGCCCTCCACTGCATCTTCACCAGCTACATCACAGACTCCTCGTACAGGAGTTCATATTGTAGATCTCTAAGCCCTAATGGATTCCCAACCAAGAACGACTCGCAAGATTTAAACCTCCATAGACAAATGCAAACAAATTTCCCAAGGTCCCTCCGTAATCCCACCGGAAACGTTCCCTGGCCTCTCTGTTAAGTCCTTAGACTCAAGAGGCGTCTTTTCTAGAAATATCCCTGTGATAGAATCAGAGGACTCTGAGCCAGACGTAATTTATCAAAGTCATTTTTCCACATTCGAAATGGACATAAATGGTCTCTCTGCCCCTCTTCCCAATGGGTCCTCCTCCAAGAGCGGTACCATACCGTCTTTGTCGAGGAATTCCCCAAATCTTTTCAGGAGTGTCAGAGACTCATGTGCGGGTATCTATTCCCACACCAGTTACTCAATCTCAGGTTTCTGCTTCTACAAGCAAAGTAAGACTAGATAAACCTCGCCGCCCAACTAAGGTTGTAAGGTTGTCAGGTTGACAAAGGGAAGCTTCTCTCTGGGGCTTCTCTGAAGATCCCCTTCAAAATAGTAATATTCAAGATTCTGCAGTGGAATTGTCGCGGTTTGCGTGCCTCCTGGGAGAAACTGGGGTTGATGATCTCTTGGTTTTCTCCTGTTTGCATTTGTTTGCAAGAGACAATACTCAGAGATTCCACCCTCTTTAGTCCTCCTGGATATCGTGTTTTTTCTTTCACTCCCAATTTCTGGTCAGGGCCACTATAGTGCCACTTCCATCTTTTTTAGAAATGATATTCCTTTTATCCACCTTCAAGTTCACTCGCCACTGCAGGCTGTAGCTGTTAAGGTTTTCATAAATCATTTTTATACATTGTGCAGTTTCCATCCGCCTCCCAGTGTTCTTATTGAAAGGAACGAGCTTGATAACGTTTAAATGCTCTTCCCTCTCCTCTTGTTTTATTGGGTGACTTCAATGGTCACCATCCTTTGTGGGATGATACTGTCAACCCTCGTGGTCTTTTACTCGCTTCTTTTATCGACAATTCAGGATTAGAGATTTTAAAGTCTGAAGATATTACCCATTTTCATAGCCAACCCAGTACTTTCACAACAATAGATCTTTCTCTTTGTACCTCTAGTTCATTTCCAAGTTTTATTTATCAACTGATTCTAAATCACAGCTATGTCCTCCACGGTGGCGTATAGATAAGGCGGATTGACAGCTATTACAGAACTCGGCACCCCTGCCCGCTCAGTAGATGAGATAGGAAAATTCACAGATATCTTGCACTCCGCTGCAAGACATCCCTAAGACCTCTGGCCGGTTTCCTAAACGTCCTGTTCCCTGGTGGAATGTGGATTGTACAGCTGAAATCCAAGAAAAGCGTGGTCTTTTCTCGCCTTCGACGACATCGTTGTGACGTCCAATATTTGGAATTTTTTCGACAAGCACATGCCCGTGCTCATCGCACTTTAAAGAGGACTCGGTAGCAATCTTGGAAGAGTTATGTCTCTTCCATCACAGTCAGCAAAATATCTAGAAAGTATTCTGCACCCTTCCCACCTGTTCTCTCCCATGATGGGGGGATAGCAGCAGACCCTAAGACAGCTCTCGACCTACTTCCTGAGCATTTTACTCGTGTCTCCAGAAGGGACCTAACTGCACCTATAGCACTTCATCGTCGACACTTTGAATTTGTTCATGTCAATTTTGCCTCCTCTGGTGGTGAGTCTTTATAATGTCCAATTTCCTTTGTCTGAGCTACGACGCATAGGTTTGTCCCAGTGCCAAGATTCTTCCCCCAGGCCCCAATGACATGCCATATTCCTTTTTGCACCGATGAAGATTTTACCTTTTTACTTGACCTTTACAATTTTATTTCGAATACCAGTGATTTTTCATCATCTTAGGAGGGGTATTGCTGTAATTATCCCCATTCCAAGGCCTGTAAAAGATTATCAGTTAGCGACCAATAACCATTCAGTAGACACCTGCCGAAACGATAATTACTCCCAGTGAGGTCTAAAACACTGTTCAGGGGGTGCTGTGAACTTATCATTAAACCCAGCTGTGACCTCACTGAACGTTTCCCTTTGTGTCTCACAACACAAGGGGGCAGTCACAGCCTGCCCTCTAAAGACAACTCTCTTCCTCCACACAAAACTACAAGCACCTAATAACACACACACCCTTCACTCAAAAATTTTAAAATCATGGCGACTCCTACACCAGCCTCGGAGTCCCCATCTGGGGAGGGGACCATAAATGTCCCCAGGTCGGACTGCCTTTCTGTCGACGACCCTAAGTGTCTTGACACCCCCCCTCAACTTTTTCTTCATTAACTTCTGCAACATTCGCGGTCTAAGATCTAATTTTCAATCTGTAGAACACCACCTCTCCTCTTCTAAACCTCATCTTCTTTTCCTCACTGAAACTCAGGTGTCTGAGGCAACTGACAGTAGCCCCTTTTCTGTTCCCTCCTACTTTCTCTATCCTCATTTTTGATCCAAAGCTGGATGCTGCGTTTATGTGCGCAATGACTTAACCTGCTCTCGTGCCCACGCTCTAGAATCTTCCGAGTTTTCCACCATCTGGCTACGACTACAGAGTCATTCTCATACTAAATTTATATGTGCTGTATACCTCCATCCTAATTCCTCTGACTATAAGAAATTCTTTGACTACTTAACTTCCAAAGTGGAGCACATTCTGACCCTCTTCCCATTTGCAGAGATCTCCATTCTTGGAGACTTCAATGTTCACCACCAGCTTTGGCTTTCCTCTCCCTTCACTGACCATCCTGGTGAACTAGCCTACAACTTTGCTATCCTTCATGACCTAGAGCAATTGGTGCAACACCCTACTCGTATTCCTGACCGTCTTGGAGATACGCCCAACATTCTTGACCTTTTCCTGACCTCTAATCCTTCTGCTTATGCTGTCACCCTTTCTTCTCCGTTGGGCTCCTCCGATCACAATCTCATATCTTTATCTTGTCCTATCACTCCAATCCCTCCTCAGGATCCCCCTAAGCGAAGGTGCCTCTGGCGTTTTGTCTCTGCTAGTTGGGGGGACCTGAGGAGGTATTTCGCTGATTTTCCTTGGAATGACTACTGCTTCCGTGTCAGAGACCCGTCTTTGTGTGCTGAGCGCATAACAGAGGTGATAGTGTCTGGCATGGAGGCGTACATTCCTCACTCTTTTTCTGGTCCTAAACCTTCTAAACCTTGGTTTAACACAGCTTTTTCTCGTGCTATACATGATAGAGAGGTGTCCCACAAAAGGTACTTAACCCTTCCATCACCAGAATTTCATGCACTTTATATTTCTGCCCGGAACCATGCCAAGTCTGTTCTCCAACTAGCCAAAAACTCCTTCATTAACAGAAAATGTCAAAACCTTTCAAGATATAACTCCCCTCGTGATTTCTGGCATCTAGCCAAAAATATCTCCAATAACTTTGCTTCTTCTTCTTTCCCTCCTCTACTTCAACCAGATGGCACCACTGCTATCACATCTATTTCTAAAGCTGAACTCTTTGCTCAAACCTTTGCTAAAAACTCTACCTTGGACGATTCTGGGCTTGTTCCTCCCTCTCCTCCACCCTCTGACTACTTCATGCCACCTATTAAAATTCTTCGCAATGATGTTTTCCATGCCCTCGCTGGCCTAAACCCTCGAAAGGCTTATGGACCTGATGGGGTCCCTCCTATTGTTCTCCGAAACTGTGCCTCCATGCTTGCACCTTGCCTAGTCAAACTCTTTCAGCTCTGTCTGTCAACATCTACCATTCCTTCTTGCTGGAAGTTTGCCTACATTCAACCTGTTCCTAAAAAGGGTGATCGCTCTAATCCCTCAAACTACCGTCCTATTGCTTTAATTTCCTGCTTATCTAAAGTTCTTGAATCTATCCTCAACAGGAAGATTCTTCAACATCTATCACTTCACAACCTTCTATCTGATCGCCAGTATGGGTTCCGTCAAGGCCGCTCTACTGGTGATCTTCTGGCTTTCCTTACTGAGTCTTGGTCATCCTCTTTTAGAGATTTTGGTGAAACTTTTGCTGTTGCCTTGGACATATCAAAAGCTTTTGATAGAGTCTGGCACAAAGCTTTGATTTCCAAACTACCCTCTTACGGTTTCTATCCTTCTCTCTGTAACTTCATCTCAAGTTTCCTTTCTGACCGTTCTATTGCTGCTGTGGTAGACGGTCACTGTTCTTCTCCTAAATCTATTAACAGTGGTGTTCCTCAGGGTTCTGTCCTGTCACCCACTCTCTTCTTATTATTCATTGATGATCTTCTAAACCAAACTTCTTGTCCTATCCACTCCTACGCTGATGATACCACCCTGCACTTTTCCACGTCTTTTCATAGATAGATAGATAGATAGATAAATTTATTGACCACACAATCATATTACAGCAAACAAAACTAAAACAAAAACTAAAATACAAAAAAAATATCCACAGCAGTAGTCCATTAATAATAGTAGTCCACAATATTCTAAATCATTAAATAAATATTCTTGCAATGCAGCAAAAGAACTCCCAAAATACAAAATAAAAAAATTTTTTCTCTACCCAAAAATAGACATTACCAGATATCATACAAATTATTCGCATTCATTTAAATTTCCTTATTTATATACTTTAAGTACATCGAGAATTACATTACACATCTCGCTAGTTGTACATTTTGTAAATACATCTTCCATTGTTTCGTATCTATAGTTATTCCTTAGATGTTGGGTGAGAGTACAGTTCTCCAGTACGTGTCTCTCCGTCTGTATCTCACCACAACTGCACAGCCGCTCCTCCAGCGGTAAGCGGCCCCGTCCTCGCCTATTCCATCGCCCTGTTTCTATAGCTAGAGTGTGGCCAGATAATCGAAACCTTGTAAATTCCAGTCTATGAAACTCATTTAAGATTTGCCTCTTAGTGTAAATCTCGTGTGTGGATAATGTGGGATTTATGTCTTTATACACTATACATCTTGATGTACCTGAATCTCTGATGCAACACTTCGTTTTCTCCAATAACACAGACATGTCAGGTACTTCCCCTCTTATCATTTCTTTCACGCACTTGCTCATATTCGTGTTCTCGTTTATTACTTTTCTCATTGCAAAAGATAGTGGATCATCATTCATACTGGACCTCTCATCCCACATTTTCTTTAAAAACTTATGTTGTCTATATTTCACAAGGTCAGGAAGCGATGGATAACCCGACTCGACATAACACACCACGTTAGGAGTAGTTTTTCTCACCCCTAACAGTTGTTTCAGTGCCCAGTTATAAAGCTTAACTACAGGTTTAACGTCAGCATCAATCCAGGACTCACAACCATACACTAGTGACGACAGGAGGGCAGCGTCAAACACACGTCGCTTTACTATAAAGGGGATATCATTATTCTTCTTTAAAAACGATATAAACTTTAACACATGACATAATTTGTTCTTTGCATGTACCTTGACGGCAGAAGACACAGAACCGTCACACGTAAATGGTGAACCCAAATACATATAACTATCACAGTGTTCCACTTTCATACTCGTACCACCTACACTAAACGGCTCCTTGTCTCCTAGCCCACCATTGATGACAAAAAAATTTCGTCTTTGCACTGTTTATCCTCATACCATACTCTTTACAATATTCCTGTAATATCCTTAGCTTAATGTACATATTCTCCCTACTCGTTGATAATAATACTGTATCATCCATGAACATTAACATTTTTAACCATTCTATAAATACTTCTGGTCTACACTTTTCTTTAACAGATCTGATTAGCATATTGACAAACATTACAAACAAAAAGCAAGAGGTAGGGGATCCTTGTCTGACTCCCTGTGAGGCGCTCAATACTGCGGCACCGATAACACTTTCCGTGGTGCGATACATGGCCACCATAGCGGCCAGCATCACGGCCCCGCACCCCAAACCCTTCATCACAGTAAACAGAGTTTTCCTTGGAACGATGTCATACGCTTTCGAGAAATCTATAAATACCACAAACAACTTAATCTTCTTTAACCTGGCTGTGTTGGTAAGCAGCCTGAGCGTTACTATATGCTCTATACATCCGCGCTTCTTCTGCGCCCCTGCTTGTTCCCTGTCTGGTTTGAACCACTGATTCAGGCGTTCACAAAGTACCATCTCATACAGTTTAGCTATAGAGTTAATGACGCTTATTCCACGATAGTTATCAGTGCTAGTCTTGTCACCTTTCTTAAATATTACAAATACTTTTGCTCTAATCCATGCATAAGGGAACATAGCAGATGAAAAAATACAACTAAATAATGTGGCAATAGTAACAAGCCACTGGGGTGACATAAGTGAAAAAACTCCAGGAGGGATACCATCAGGCCCACATGCCTTGTTAACCTTCATCCTTTTTATTTGATTTTGTACTTCTAGGGGAGAGATGGGTTCGTCAAGCACAGGAATATTAATATCTGTAGACAGATCTGATAAATCATTTTGAGTTTCTCGTGCAGGATTTAGTACTTTCTCAAAATGGTCTCTAAATTCTGCATCACTTGGTAGATTACTATCACTATGCGTAGATGTACTATAGTTACCCTTCCAATCAATTGCCTTCCATACCCTCGCATCGTCATCATCCTCCATCAGCCTCTCCCATCTCCCTAACTCCATTCTACTGACAGGCGACACTTCCTCATTCAGTACAACACTACTCTTGGCATATGTATACAAAGTGTCCGAAAGGTTGTTAACATAAGAATTCACATCATCATCTTGTATACATGGCATTTGTTGTGCTATATGTCTCACAAAATTCTCCTTATCAATCTCACAGAATCTTACAGGTTTTCTTACCAACCTTGATCTTCCTGCCGTTCCTAACAGAGCTGCGTGTCCACCAAGTGTGGACGCCCGTACACTAAGGTTATCTAGGTCTACCCCTGTGACATTCACTGTGGCAGTTATTGGGGCGTGGTCAGATGGAAGGTCGATACGTTGCATCACTGAAAAATCATTAATAGAGTCTAACAACTGTGGTGATACAATACATACATCTAACTCGGAAATCCATACATCACGCTTGCGGTACCTTTTGTCACTCACGAAATTATTCTTACATGTTTTCAGGTTGTTTAACACCAAAAGCTTGTTATTCATACAAATAGAAGACAACACTTCTGCATTGTCATTAGCAACATTGACATCATCATTTATATGTGGGTATGAATATGGGTGACTCTCTTGCTCTTGTACATATGGTAAAATTTCCCTCACTCTTTTGCCAAATCTTGCGTTCATATCTCCCATCATGATGTAACCATTACACATGTACTTGGCCTTGATTTTTCCTTGAATAGCAGCAAAAGACTCATGACGTCCAACCCTTCAGGAGGTAAACATATCACGCAGGGAAGCCACAGAACGCCTGACATCTGATCTTTCTAAAATTTCTGATTGGGGCTGAGCAAACTTGGTATTGTTCAATGCCTCAAAAACTCAATTCCTCCATCTATCAACTCGACACAACCTTCCAGACAACTATCCCCTCTTCTTCAATGACACTCAGCTGTCCCCCTCTTCTACACTGAACATCCTCGGTCTGTCCTTTACTTATAATCTGAACTGGAAACGTCACATCTCATCTCTAGCTAAAACAGCTTCTATGAAGTTAGGTGTTCTGAGATGTCTCCGCCAGTTTTTCTCACCCCCCCAGCTGCTAACTCTGTACAAGGGCCTTATCCGTCCATGTATGGAGTATGCTTCACATGTCTGGGGGGGGTTCCACTCATACTGCTCTTCTAGACAGGGTGGAATCAAAAGCTTTTCGTCTCATCAACTCTTCAGCCTCTCTCTCACCGCTGCAATGTTGCATATCTAGCTGTCTTCTACCGCTATTTTCATGCTAACTGCTCTTTTGATCTTGCTAACTGCATGCCTCCCCTTCTTCCGCGGCGTCGCTGCACAAGACTTTCTTCTTTCTCTCACCCCTATTCTGTCCACCTCTCTAACGCAAGATTTAACCAGTATTCTCAATCATTCATCCCTTTCTCTGGTAAACTCTGGAACTCCCTGCCTGCTTCTGTATTTCCACCTTCCTATGACTTGACTTCCTTCAAGATGGAGGTTTCAAGACACTTATCCACCAATTTTTGACCACTGCTTTGACCCCTTTATGGGACTGGCATTTCAGTGGGCATTTTTTTTATTAGATTTTTGTTGCCCTTGGCCAGTATCCTTCCTACATAAAAAAAAAAAAAATCAATATCCTTAAACTCATGTATTTGTAAGTTGCTGGAAAAGATGGTAAATGGCAGGCTTATGTAGTACTTGGAGAGGGAATTACCAGTCACCTGTTTGGTATGGTTATAAGAAAATGAGATCTACTACTTATGTTTTATTGTCTCTGGAATATTCCATTTGTGGGGCATTTTTAAGAAGCATCACCATGTTACAGACTTTTTTTGATTTCGAGAAACCTTACGACACAACCTGGCGTCATAGTATTTTACTTAGTCTGTTCGAGTTTGGTCTACGTGGCCGACTCCTTATTTTTTATACAGAAATGTTTATCTCGTCGTTTTCTACGGGTCGTTTTCTATTTCTAGGAAATAGTAGTACAATTTAATGAAAGGGTTATGGAGAGAGTTGAAAATTAGCTCAGCAGCAACTAGCTTTTCAGATAACCACATGTCTGAGAAAAACAACCGAAGAGCTTCCCATTGTTCCAAGAGCCTCTGAAGAACAGCAACCAATGACAACCACCTCGTCTGTGATGGGTGTAGCATCTTGTGGGGCTTCAAATGAAGGAAAGACTGAAATTGTACAAATTCACTCTGGCACTTGCTACCACACTTAAAAAAAAAAAAAATAAATAAATATATATATATATATATATATGTATATATATATATATATATATATATATATATATATATATATATATATATATATATATATATATATATATATATATATATATATATATATATATATATATATATATACAACTCTCTTGCTAAATCCTCATACCTTCAAAGTAGTCTTCCAAGCCTTGCTTGCACAGAGGTGAGCAGAATGGCAAACACATTTGCTTACAAAAAGACCAGGGCATTTTGTTACGGAAGCGACTTGCAACTGAACTGTGAGCTCAAATCATTACACTACACCCATTAGCACCAAAATCTATCATTTATGTAACTGGGATTTCATGTTTCTCAAATGTTTTCATCATTCCCTCATAGAGATTGCTAGTAGTGGCTCCTTTTCCATCATTTTCAGGGTTGGCTGTATTGTAAACTTCACAGAGCTCCCAGAATTTAATTTCAACACACTCAGTATCATGATCAAAGAATCTTACTACAACACAAGATGTTTTTATGGAACCAACGTCAGTAGACTCGTCCGTAAGAACACTAAATTTTGTTTCTCTTAGTTTGTGAGCAATTTGTTCTTTGTAGGACTTTCCTATGACATTAGTTACAACTGCAGTTGCTTTAATTATTTTAATAGCAAATTCCTGTGCTATCTTGGAGTCAATGAAAATATCTCTCAAGACCTCTGACAAGTGATCCATTACCTTAAAAGGCACATTATGTGCAGCTAGAACACCTGCCAGCTTTATTTCTGCCCTAGCCAAAGGATTTTTTGTGGTCTGTCTTTTTTTCTTAAAGAAGGTTGACACTGGTACCTACTTGTCCATTGTATCCTTGAAATATGAAGTGTTTTTTTTTGCCTTTTGCATGATTTTTTAACACTGTTAGCTCTGCAGTCATAGCAACGTTACAAATTTTACACCTAGCTTTATACTGGTCAGGTGTTTCCTGTAGCCACGGCTTGAAAGCAGGGTCTATTTCCCATTCCTTCCTATATCGTTGCTGACGACGAGACTGAGACCCTGAAGTAGATGTCTCAGTCTGTCTAGAAGGGCCAGCAGGTGCCTGCGTGGAGTATTAAACACATATGACATATTTCACTGCTTGAACTCACGATGCTACACATAATACCATTTGCCTCTTTTACATGAACACTCTAAGTTATCACTCACTTTAATAATCTTAAATAGCCACTATGATATTTAACATTTCTGTCTGATGTAACATTTGGCGGTGGATATTACAACACACCTGTTGTAATATCCACCCTAGTTGCCTCTTCTCATTAACTACACAGAAACAGAAGTAAAGTTATTCAATTATTCTGTAACTAATTGCCTGTAAGATGCATAGGTTAAGAAAGCATCACAAATGGCTCACCTTTCTCTTTTTGGATCCTGAAGATGAGTCCATACTGAATGAAAGTCCTTCTGATCTACTTAGGCCTACCAGACCTGCGAGTCCGCGACGTGTATTTCACAGGTTCTGAACGCGTGAATTTCTTGTCTCTCTAACGGTAATATGAAATCTTCTAGTCCCACTGTTTATTTTTCTACAGTTACTGTTTTTTTTTTTTTTAACTCTTACAATATTCTATACAACTACTTAGTAAACATCGAAAATTATCGTACAAATCGTACGAAATATAGAAAATTATGGTGCAAATTGTACGATAATGAGGAACACTATCGTACATCGTACAGAGGGGTAAATAGTCATACATGTACGATAATTATAGTACGTCTGGCAACCCTGGGCCGCGCGTGATGCCACCTATGGAGTGATCGAAAACAAAAAGGGGAACAAAAGTCGTTGTACATACAAATTAAACATATAAATGATAAATATTGGTAATAATGATAACGATAGCAAAAGGAAAATAAACTTAAAATATATACATGGACATCCCATCATAGTATTATGTCTTTGTGTCTCA